>NC_057807.1:293311203-293348334 GCF_018294505.1 Triticum aestivum
GCTTAATGGGCCTACATGGGCATTAGTGGAAGAGAGAGGAGGCGACCAAGAGGTGGGGCGCCCCCCCCCCAAGCCCAATCTGATTTTTTTGAAATTACTGCATTCCCCTACAGTGGCATCCGAGCCAGGTCTATGCGTAGATGTTATATGCACGAGTAGAACACAGAGAGTTGTGGGCGATAATAGTCATACTGCTTACCAGCATGTCATACTTTGATTCGGCGGTATTGTTGGATGAAGCGGTTCAGACCGACATTACGTGTATGCTTACGCGAGACTGGTTCTACCGACGTGCTTCGCACATAGGTGGCTGGTGAGTGTCTGTTTCTCCAACTTTAGTTGAATCGAGTGTGGCTACGCCCGATCCTTGTTGAAGGTTAAAACATCACACTCGACAAAAAATCGTTGTGGTTTTGATGCATAGGTAAGAACAGTTCTTGCTAAGCCCGTAGCAGCCACGTAAAACTTGCAACAACAAAGTAGAGGACTGAGGAGTCCTGGATTAGGGGGTCCTCAGACAGCCGGACTATGTACTTGTGCTGGACTGTTGGACTATGAAGATACAAGATTGAAGACTTCGTCCCGTGTCCGGGTGGGACTCTCCTTTGCATGGAAGGCAAGCTTGGCAATTCGGATATGTAGGTTTCCTTCTCTGTAACCAACTCTATGTAACCCTAGCCCCCTCCGGTGTCTATATAAACTGGAGGGTTTAGTCCGTAGGACAACAACAATCAGAATCATAGGCTAGCTTCTAGGGTTTAGACTCTATGATCTCGTGGTAGATCAACTCTTGTAATACTCATATCATCGAGATCAATCAAGCAGGAAGTAGGGTATTACCTCCATAGAGAGGGCCCGAACCTGGGTAAACATTGTGTCCCCGCCTCTTGTTACCATTAGCCTTAGACGCACAGTTCGGGACCCCCTCCGCCGGTTTTGACACCGACATTGGTGCTTTCATTGAGAGTTCCACCATGTCGTCACGGTAAGGCTTGATGGCTCCTTCAATCATCTACAATGATGCGGTCCAGGGTGAGGTTTTCCTCCCCGGACAGATCTTCGTATTCGGCGGCTTTGCTCTATGGGCCAACTCGCTTGGCCATCTAGAGTAGATCGATAGCTACACCCCTGGCCATCAGGTTAGGTTTGGAAGCCTGAACTATACCTTCGACATCCGTGGAGACTTGATCTTCGTCGAATTCAAGCCCATGACAGGTGCGCCGAACAGTCGCGATGAGCATGACTTAGATCCGCCATCGGATGGTGTTCGGGAGATCACACCTGCGGCTGCCCCGACCCTTAATCTAGAGCAGATCGTGCCGTCTGAGGATGGATGGATGGACCCCGCCCCGGAGGCCGCACACTCAACGGCGATAGAGCCGAACATAGACTTTGCCTCCAATGAGGTTTGCGTCATCGGACCCTCGGACTCGTCTCTGGCCATAGGCTCCGAACCGCGCGCATCCATGCCTGTCGAACCTGATTGGGCACCGATCATGCAGTTTACCTCCGTGGATATCTTCCAGCACTCTCCCTTGGGTGACGTGCTAAATTCATTAAAATATCTCTCCTTGTCAGGAGACTATTGGCCGAACTATGTCCGGCTTGAGTGGGAAGCGGACGACGAAGAAATTCGTTCCCCACCCACCACCCACTTAATAGCCATTGTCGATGACTTAACCGCCATGCTTGACTTTGACTCCGAAGACATCGACGGTATGGCCACGATGCCGGAGAAGAATAGGAACCACCGCCCAAAGGGCGCTGGACAACCACCTCATCATATGAGATATATTAGGTGGACATGCCCAAAGAAAGCAATGGCGTTGAGCCAATGAAGGATAATCCCCTCGTGAAGCAATCTAAGCGCCGGCAGCACCGCTCTAAGCCCCGCCATAGCAAAGATAGCGATACCGGCCCAAGAGACAATAGCACTCCGGATGGTGCCGAAGACTAAAACAATATCGCCCAGCCAAACTTCGTGTAGGCCGAACGGGAGGATGGGCAAACTAGCCCTTATAAACAGGCAATGGATCGAGACTCATAGGATGACAATTACATGCCCCTCTCCGAAGACGAGGTGAGCTTCGGCGACGATGAATTCATCGTGCCTGAGGATCCTGTCGAGCAGGAGTGCTTCAAGCGCCGTCTTATAGCCACTGCAAAAAGACTGAAGAAAAAGTAGCAGCAGCTTCAAGCTGATCAAGATCTGCTAACTGATAGATGGACCGAGGTCCTGACAGCCGAGGAATACGGACTCGAGCACCCAACCAAAAGTTACCCAAAGCGCAGGTCATTACCTCAATTCAAGGGGGAGGCACCAGAGCCTACACTACCAGCGCAGGATGCGGCTGACCGGCCACCCCGTGGCCGAGACAAAGCGGCATATCAGCCCGAACACGAGACTGCACCCCGTGGCCAAACAAATAAAAATACAAAGCCCAGGGGCTACACGCATGACCTGCAAGAGGAACTGGAAAACAAAGCAGGACAGTCAAGATCGATCTACGGATCACGGCGGCGCGCCCTAGCGCGTGACGAGGATCGCCATGCTGAATATACTAAATACAAACCTGGCCGGGCCGAATACAACTGACCAGACTCATTTGAACTGCGTCATGATGTAGCCCGGCATAGAGGCGCCACAACCCCCCTATGCTTCACTGACGAAGTAATGGATCATGAGTTCCCAGAAGGGTTTAAACCCGTAAACATCGAATCATATGATGGGACAACAGACCCCACGGTATGGATTGAAGATTTCCTTCTCCACATTCACATGGCCCGCAGCGATGATCTACGTGCCATCAAATACCTCCCACTAAAACTCAAGGGACCGGCTCGGCATTGGCTGAATAGTTTGCCGGCAAACTCCATTGGAAGTTGGGAGAACCTGGAAGACGCATTCCTGGATAACTTCCAGGGCACTTATGTGCGACCACCGGATGCTGATGATTTAAGTCACATAACGCAACAGCCCGAAGAGTCAGCCAGGAAATTCTGGACTCGGTTCCTAACTAAAAAGAACCAAATAGTCGATTGTCTGGATGCTGAAGCCCTAGCGGCCTTTAAGCATAACATCCGTGACGAGTGGCTTGCCCGACACCTCGGCCAAGAGAAGCCGAAGACCATGGCAGCCCTCACGACACTCATGCCCGCTTTTGTGCGGGCGAGGATAGCTGGTTGGCTCGTAGCAATAGCAAAGTAAGCAATCCTGGCACCTCAGATGCCAGAGATAGCAACGGCAAGCCCCGACGCAATAAACACAAGCGTGAAGCGTCGCAATCATGGTGATAACGCCGAAAACATGGCCGTCAATGCCGGATTCAGTGGCTCTAAATGCGGTCAGCGGAAAAAGGCATTCAAAAGGAACAATTCGGGCCCGTCCAGTCTAGACCATATACTCGACCATCCATGCCAAATTCATGGCACCCCAGGAACACCAGCCAATCATGCTAATAGAGAATGATGGGTCTTCAAACAAGTCGGCAGGTCAGGTGCCGAAAACAAGGAGAAGGGGTCTCAAAGCGATGATGATGACGAGGAGCCCCGGTCACCGAACACAGGAGGGCAAAAGAAATTTCCCCCGCTAATCAAAATGGTCAACATGACAAACGCCACCCACATTCCCAAGCTGGAACGGATGTGCACCTTTAGGGATGTCGACGCAATGGAGCCAGTCGCCCCAAAATATAACCTATGGCCGATCACCTTTGACCGTACGGATCGTCCGCCCATTACCAGTCATGGCAATTTAGCCGCACTAGTCCTTGACCCAATAATTTACGGATTCGACCTCACACGAGTCCTTATGGACGGAGGCGGCAGTCTAAACCTGCTGTATCAGGACACAATGCGCAAGATGGGTATCGGTCCTTCAATGATCAAGCCCAGTAAAACCACCTTTCAAGGTGTTATACCAGGTGTGGAGGCCCGTTGTATAGGCTCCATCACTCTGGAGGTAGTCTTCGGATCACCAGACAATTACCGTACCGAAGAATTAATCTTCGACATCGTCCCTTTTCACAGTAACTATCATGCACTGCTCGAACGAACCTCGTTTGCTCGATTCACCATGGTGCCACATTATGCCTACCTCAAGCTCAAGATGCCTGGTCCACGCGGCATCATAACAGTTAATGGCAAGGCCGAACAGTCCCTCCGCGCCGAAGAAGGCACCGCCGCCTTAACAGTAGAAGCAACGAGTGGCATCTTTCAATCGAACCTCGAGTCGACGGCCATGCTCCTGGACACCGTCAAGGGAGTCCGAACTACTTCGCGGTAGGATAGCCCGGCTCGTCAGGAGCCCAATTAAATCCTCTAGCGATAGACAGAGGCAAAGCTAGGATAGGCCACACAATGCGTCTTAACCACTCCAGGACACACAAACATCCTTTTGCACTTCCTTTGCAGGTCCACTTTTTGTGTAGGCCATCACTGGTGCATGGCGACCAGACTCTCGAAGAGACGAATACACCAAGAAGGGAAACATCTCAAGCGCATAAGGGAATCCTCAGATATTCCCCTTGATGATCATCTGGTTATTACCCGGATCCGCACATGGCTTCCCTCCCCCGGTCACAGCAGGTTCTGAAGTCATATTCCTTTTATCACACTATTTTGTACTCATATGCATCGACGCATTATTCAAATTGCAATATGTGTCTTTATATGATGCTTACTTGCTGCTCTTTTTTATTGATATCATTTGTCAAATGGCATCCATACACTACAATATGCCTTAATATGCTAGGGGCCTCGTTGTACCCATAATACGACAGCAAAGTCCGAACACCCTCACGGTTGTTCGGCACCCCGAACTTATAGCATTATATGCATCGGCTTCGAATCATGTCTTGGGTCAATAGTTGGGTTTGCCCGTCTCCCGTGTTTTGCTACCTTACGTTCCGCTCTATCGGCTAAGGTGGCATCGAGAGAACTACTGCGATTGTGCCCTGGTTCATCTGGATGAGCACCTCAGTAGAGAAAGCCGAAAACTGACTGTCATGATACGGCGGGAGCTGGTCAGCTGTTCGAGAGGTTGCAAAATCTTTAAGGATTTCTTCCGCATTATGCGATAACTAATGCATCATGCGATGGATCGGCTTTTCTTCCGACCAGGTGCCGATAGAGCCCTTAGTGCGGTCTTCCAAACACCAGGGGCTGCGCCTACCTTCCTTTTGTCAAACTCCTATAGCTAAGTGAGAGTGATAAAGCCTTATAGTCTGATTGCCTGGTTCGTTGCGCTGAACACCTCCTTCAAGGACCCAAAAACTGGGGTAAAGAGTGCTCAGGTTCATCCCGAACACCCCCATACTTCCAACGTGGGGGCATAAGCCGATGACTGGCCAACTCTCAGGATTAATATATAAAACGGCCGCACAGGAGGAAAAACTTTCAAATAAAGGGCAATAAATAATAGAAATGACCTTGTTCAGCATTACATAGGACAACATGATTGTATTCATAGGAATATAATGTCCTTGGTGCATTGCTCCGCCACAAGGTGGGATCCTTTCAGGACACTATCATAGTATAACTCGGGCTTGCAGTGCTCCTTCCCCTCCGACGGTCCTTCAGTCATCATCTTTTCAGCATCCATCTTCGCCCAGTGCACCTTCGCGCGGGTGAAGGCCATTCGCGCACCCTCCATATAGACCGACCACTTGATGACTTCAAGTCAAGGGCAGGCACTCACAAGCCGCTTCACGGGCCCGAAGTAGCTGCTTGGAATCGGCTCGGCAGGCCATAGCGGGATAATCAAATCCTTCATGGCTAGTTCGGACGCCTTATGCAGTTCGATCAGCTGTTTCAGCTGATCGGCAAAAGGCACTGGATACACCGGCGCCAGATACTGTGACCAGAAGAGCTTCTCCATAGTACTCCTTTCTTCGGCTCGATAGAATTGTGCGGCATCAGATATGCTGCGTGGCAGCTCTGCAAATACCCCTGGAGGAATCGGAACTCACATTATTAAAATGTGATCTTCTCCCTTCAAATACCTGCTTTGCATAGAAAAAGCCTTACCCCCCGTGATCTTCCTCGCCTCCTGGATTTCCTGCAGGGCACCTTGGGCTTCCTCCCGGGCATCACACGCGGCTTGATGAGCCTGGGTGAGTTCGGAATCTTTCTCTGTTAAACTCTACTCCAAGACCTCGCATTTCTTCACAGCCTCTTGGAGCTCTTGCTCAGCCTCAATAACCCTGGCCTCGTGCTTCTCACGAAGGGCCTGCTCTGCGGCTGCCTTTTTCTCGGCCTCAGCCATAGCCTTCTTAAGAGCCTCAACTTCGGTCATCGCCCCTAGAGCACACCATAAATATATTTTTATCATACTAACTTATTCATTCGTGCTGAATGCGAACAAGGTTCTTGCATACCTTGGTTATCCTCCAACCGCTTCTTCACTCGGCCGAGTTCTTCTTCGGCCCGCTCCAGACTCTGCTTCACTCTGGAGACTTCCGTAGTATGAGAGGCGGCAGTCGCTACAGACGCCTTCTTATAAAAAGAGAGGGAGAGATGCCATAAAGTGAGTCTCCTGCGAACATATATTTGATCCTCTGTCCGGTTCATTCTTTCACCGAACAGTGTATCAGTGGCGACTACCTATACTATGACACTCTTTGAAACCTCACAAAACATACCTCAAAGCCCGTTATAAGGCTGATGCAGGCTTCATTCAGCCCACTCTCAGTGGACTGAATCTTCTCAATCACCGCACCCATAAGGGCACGATGTTCTTCAATGATGGAGGCACTCTTCAGTGCCGCGGACAAAGTATCCGGCACCTATGGTTGGGCAGAGGTTGCCGGTGAAATAGGCGCGCCCCTCCAGTCGAGGGAGGCTGCTTGCCTGATTCCGGAGCCGTATCGGTCTCCGGAACTGTATCCGGCTGGGGGCCGAATTCGGGATAACCCCCGCTGTCGATGTCCATGGGGGCCTTTTCTCCCGTGTGTCCGGCCCCTGGAGTTTGACCTCTTGGCGCCGCCTTCATGATCTTTCCCTCCCCTCCTCGGCCTGGGTCCCTCTAGGACGATGCCTCGGTGTCGTTCACGTGTTTTGGGGAAGGGACCTTCGAGGGTGTCCCGCTGTCCATAGCATCCGAGCCCAATAAATCCTCCGATGAGGATTGCTCGGTGCGGGACCTTGCCGGACTGCAAAAAGTATGGCTCAATAATTAAAACATCATGCCATAGTGAGCCTGGATGCGCAAGCGTGTTCGGCTTTTATATACTCACGAGTTCTCCACGAGCTGGGCCCTGGGATCCCACTCCAGGCTGCTGTCGGAAGCAACAGTGGACTCCTCCGGAAGAGGAGTTTTTCCCTTATTAGGCGACTCGGCCTCCAAGGATGTGGAGGTCGTCCTTTTTATTTCTTCCCCTTGTTGGGGATTGGTTTTCCTCCTGTTCCTCGTCCTCTTCGGAGGAAGAGTGGGCATTAGAGTCTTCAGATATTGTGTCCGAAGTGTTGCGGCGATGAAGGCCGCCCCTGGTCTCTTTGGCCTCCTTCCCGGCCTTCTTATTCGGCGCCTTGTAAGGCGTCGGGACCAGCATCTTCGTCAGAAGTGGGCCGGCCGGTTCTTCTGGCAGTGGGGCCGGACAGTAGATCCGCCCCACGTTCTTCGTCCAGCCCTAGGAGAGTTGTGGAAAACACATTAAGCATTTCCCTCGGGTTATGCAAATAAAACGTGTGACTTGCCAACATGCAATGACTTACCGAACATGTAGGACGGGACAGTTGGTACCCGCGGTCTTCGGCTGAGTCCAGCCATGATTTGCCGGACTTAAAGAGCACCTTCCAGATGTCCTTGCGCAAGGAGCCAAAGAACTCCAGCAGGGTCTAGTGCTTGGTGATACGTCTCCATCGTATCTATAATTTTTGATTGTTCCATGCGAATATTCTTCAACTTTCATATAATTTTGGCAACTTTTTATACTATTTTTGGGACTAACATATTGATCCAGTGCCCAGTGCCAATTCCTGTCTGTTGCATGTTTTATGTTTCACAGAAACCCATATCAAACGGAGTCCAAACAGGATAAAAACAGACGGAGAATTATTTTGGAATATTTGTGTTTTTTGGGAGGAAGAATCAACGCGAGACGATGCCCGAGGTGGCCACGAGACAGGGGCCCACAACCACTCTAGGTGGGAACTCCCCCACCCTCTTGGGCCCCTCGTAAGGCGGTTGATGCCCTTCTTTGGCCGCAAGAAAGCTAATTTTTGGAAAAAGATCTCGGCGAAGGATTCAATCCAATCAGAGTTACGGATCTCCGGATATAAAAGAAACAGTGCGAGGGCAGAATCCAAGAGCGCAGAAACAGAGAGATAGATCAAATCTCGGAGGGGCTCTTGCCCCTCCCAAGCCATGGGAACCAAGGAACAGAGGGGAAACCCTTCTCCCATCTAGGGAGAAGGTCAAGGAAGAAGAAGAAGAAGGGTGGCTCTCTCCCCCTTGCTTCCGGTGGCGTCGGAACGCTGCCGGGGGCCATCTTTATCACCGCGATCTTCACCAACACTGCCGTCATCTTCACCAAGATCTCCATCACCTACCCCCTTCTATATTCAGTGGTCCACTCTCCCACAACCCGATGTACCCTCTACTTGAACATGGTGCTTTATGCTTCATATTATTATCCAATGATGTGTTGCCATCTTATGATGTCTGAGTAGATCCGTTTTGTCCTATCGGTGATTGATGAATTGCTATGATTGGTTTGAGTTGCATGTTTTATTATTGGTGCTGTCCTATTGTGCCTTCCGTGTTGCGCAAGCGTGAGGGATTCCCGCTGTAGGGTTTGCAATATGTTTATGATTTGCTTATGGTGGGTGGCGTGAGTGACAGAAGCACAGACCCGAGTAAGTAGGTTGTTTGCGTATGGGATAAAGGGGACTTGATGCTTTAGTGCTATGGTTGGGTTTTACCTTAATGAATCTTTAGTAGTTGCGGATGCTTGCTAGAGTTCCAATCATAAGTGCATATGATCCAAGTAGAGAAAGTATGTTAGCTTATGCCTCTCCCTCAAATAGAATTGCAATAGTGATTACCGGTCTAGTAACATAGTCAATTGCTTAGGGACAATTTCACAACTCCTACCACCACTTTTCCACACTCGCTATATTTACTTTATTTCTTCTTTATCTAAACAACCCCTCACTTTTATTTACATGCTCTTTATTATCTTGCAAACCTATCCTATCACACCTACAAAGTACTTCTAGTTTCATACTTGTTCTAGGTAAAGCGAACGTCAAGAGTGCGTAGAGTCGTATCAGTGGCCGATAGGACTTGAGAGAGTATTTGTTCTACCTTTAGCTCCTCATTGGGTTCGACACTCTTACTTATCAAAAGAGGCTACAACTATCCCTACTTGCGGGTTATCAAGACCTTTTTCTGGCGCCGTTGCCGGGGAGTCATAGCATGGGGTGAATATTCTCGTGTGTGCTTGTTTGCTTTATCACTAAGTAACTTTTATTTGCTCTTCTAAGTTGTTCTCTATCTTTAGTTATGGATATGGAACACGAAATACCAGAAAAATTAGGTGTACTTGCTACTCATGGAGATGGGGAACCTCCTAAAACCCTCGATGCTCGTTATGTGAAAGACATCATGTACTACTTTGATAATCCTGAGAAAACCCCATTCAATTATGTTATGGGAGACACGTTGGATCAACATGAATACTTTAGGGATTATCGCTTGACACAAAAAGGGAAATTATTATGGGATCAAATTTATATGTTGTATTGGTATGCTAGGCAACTATGCTTGAGGTATGATATTACTTGTTGCTCTAGGATGAGGGCTCCACACCTTCCCTTTTCATGCAAATTTAATGAAGATGAAACCTTGGCTTCTTATGCTAATGGTATATATGATTACTATGATGTGGAACAAATAGAAGAATTTGTTGCTTTTAAGGGTGCTTATGAAATTGAATCTTTGTTCGAAAAGTATGAAGCTTTTGACGATGATGTTTATAGGCCTGAAAATTTTGCTATATTGAAATATTTCTATGAAAATTATGAATACAATTACAATATTAATGCATTTATTGAGAAAGTCTCCGCTGTCCAAGAAGAGACTAATATTTTGCAGGAGTCTATGGAAGAAGGAATTGATGAAACTGTGAGCTCATTGGATGAAAAAGATGATGAGAAGAGCGAAGAACAAAAGGAGGAAGAGCGGATTAGCTACCCGTTCCCACCTTCTAATGAGAGTAACACTTCAACTCATATATTGTTTAATTCCCTTCGTGCTTACGGAAGGATGATTGCTATGATGATTGCTATGATCTCGTTGATTCTCTTGAAATATCCCTTTTTGATGATGCTTGCTATGCTTGTGGCCAAGATGCCAATATGAATTATGCTTATGGAGATGAACTTGCTATAGTTCCTTATGTTAAACATGAAATTGTTGCTATTGCACCCACACGTGATAGTTCTATTATCCTTTTGAATTATCCAAACTACACTATATCGGAGAAGTTTGTGCTTATTAAGGATTATATTGATGGGTTGCCTTTTACTACCACACATGATGATTTTGATAGATATAATATGCATGTTCTTGCTTCTCCTACTTGCAATTATTATGAGAGAGGAACTATATCTCCACCTCTCTATGTTTCCAATATGATAAAATTGCAAGAAACTGCTTATACTATGCATTGACCTTTACTTGGTGTGCATGAATTGTTCTTTTATGACATGCCGATGCATAGGAAGAGAGTTAGACTTTGTTGTTGCTTGATATATTTTAGTTTGTTCTCACTACTAAATTGCAAATCATTGTTAATTAAAATTGGCTTTGATATACCTTGGGATCTGGGTGGATTCATCACTTGAGCACTAAATGCCTAGCTTAATGGCTTTAAAGAAAGCGCTGCCCGGGAGACAACCCAGAAGTTTTAGAGAGATATTTATTTCTATTGAGTGCTTTTATATATTCTAAAAACAAAAAATAAATAAAGAGGGGACCCTAAAAACTTTTCAAAAAGGAAAGTGAAAGTGAGAGAGACAAGCATTGTTGAAGTGGGAGCTAGCCTTGAACTTTTTTCATGCTCACGGAAACTTTGTGAATCTTAATTATAGAAACTTTTGAACAAAAATAATTATCCCCTCGTACAATTCCATTGTATTATAAAAATAATGTGCCAAGGTTTGCCTTTATGATGTTTACAATGCTTGTTGGTTTGTACGGTGCAGGACAGAAACTTTGGCTGTAGTGCTCGATTTTAAACTTTTTTTTCCTGGAACGTCAAATGGTTCTGATTACTTTTGCACTGTATTGCTGTACAAATTGTTTATTTTTCCTAATTTTTGTAGAATTTTTGGGGTACCAGAAGTATGGTGAATGTTCAGATTGCTACAGACTGTTCTGTTTTTGACAGATTCTGTTTTTGATGCATAGTTTGCTTGTTTTGATGAATCTACCAATTTCTATTAGTGGATTAAGCCATGAAAAAGTTATATTACAGTAGACACAATGAAAAAACAAAATATGAATTAGTTTGCAACAGTACTTAGAGTAGTGATTTGCTTTATTATACTAACGGATCTGACCGAGTTTTCTGTTGAAGTTTTGTGTGGATGAAGTGTTTGATCGAGGAGGTCTCGATATGACGAAAAGGAAGAGAGGCAAGAGCTAAAGCTTGGGATGCCCGAGGCACCCCAAGTAAATATTCAAGGAGACTCAAGCGTCTAAGCTTGGGGATGCCCCGGAAGGCATCCCCTCTTTCTTCATCAAGTATCGGTATGTTTTCGTATTCGTTTCGTTCATGCGATATGTGCAAGTCTTGGAGCATCTTTTGCATTTAGTTTTCACTTTTATTTTATGCACCATGCTGGTATGAGGTAGTCCTTGGTTGATTTATAGAATTCTCATTGCACTTCACTTAAATCTTTTGTGTGTGGCTTTATAGAATGCTTCATGTGCTTCACTTATATCATTTGAAGTTTGGATTGCATGTTTCTCTTCACATAGAAAACCGCCATTTGTAGAATGCTCTTTTGCTTCACTTATATTTGTTAGAGCGTGGGCATATCTTTTGTAGAAATAATTAAATTCTCTTGCTAAACTTATATCTATTTAGAGAGATGATAGGAATTGGTCATTCACATGGTTAGTCATAAAATCCTACATAAACTTGTAGATCGATGAATATGATATGTTTGATTCCTTGCAATAGTTTTGTGATATAAAGGTGGTAATATTAGAGTCATGCTAGTGGGTGGTTGTGGATTGTAGAGACACTTGTGTTGAGGTTTGCAAGTCCCGTAGCATGCACGTATGGTAACCATTGTGTGACAAATTTGAAGCATGTGGTGTTTCTTTGATTGTCTTCCTTATGAGTGGCGGTCGGGGATGAGCGATGGTCTTTTCCTACCAATCTATCCCCCTAGGGGCATGCGTAGTAGTACTTTGCTTCAAGGGCTAATAAACTTTCGCAATAAGTATATGAGTTCTTTATGACTAATGTGAGTCCATGGATTATACACACTTTTACCTTTCCATCATTGCTAGCCTCTTCGGTACCGTGCATTGCCCTTTCTCACCTCGAGAGTTGGCGCAAACTTCGCTGGTGCATCCAAACCCCGTGATATGATACGCTCTATCACACATAAGCCTCCTTATATCTTCCTCAAAACAGCCACCATACCTACCTATCATGGCATTTCCATAGCCATTCCGAGATATATTGCCATGCAACTTTCATCATCATCATATACATGACTTGAGCATTCATTTCATATTGCTTTGCATGATCGTAAGATAGCTAGCATGATGTTCCATGGCTTGTCCGTTTTTGATGTCATTGCTACGCTAGATCATTGCACATCCCGGTACACCGCCGGAAGCATTCATATAGAGTCATATCTTTGTTCTAGTATCGAGTTGTAATATTGAGTTGTAAGTAAATAAAAGTGTGATTATCATCATTATAGAGCATTTCCCCATAAAAAAAGGAAAGGACAAAGAAGCCTAAATAAAAAAGGGGGCCAAAGAAGCCCACCCAAAAAGAAAAAAAAGAAAAAAAAGAAAAAAAGAAAAAAAGGGGCAATGTTACTATCGTTTTTCCACACTTGTGCTTCAAAGTAGCACCATGTTCTTCATATAGTGAGTCTCCTATATTGTCACTTTCATATACTAGTGGGAATTTTCATTATAGAACTTGGCTTGTATATTCCAACGATGGGCTTCCTCAAATGCCCTAGGTCTTCATGATCAAGCAAGTTGGATGCACACCCACTTAGTTTTCTTTGGTTGAGCTTTCATACACTTATAGCTCTTAGTGCATCCGTTGCATGGCAATCCTTACTCCTTGCATTGACATCAACTGATGGGCATCTCCATAGCCCATTGATTAGCTGCGCTGATGTGAGACTTTCTCCCTTTTTGTCTTCTCCATATAAACCTCCACCATTATATTCTATTCCACCTATAGTGCTATATCCATGGCTTGCGCTCATGTATTGCATGAGGGTTGAAAAAGCTGAAGGGCGTTAAAAAGTATGAACCAATTGCTCGGCTTGTCATCGGGGTTGTGCATGATGGGAGCATTTTTGTGTGACGAAAATGAAACATGGCCAAACTATATGATTTTGTAGGGACAAGCTTGCTTTGGCCTTGTTGTTTTGAAAAGACATGATTGCTTTATTAGTACGCTCGAAGTATTATTGTTTTTATATCAAATGATAGACTATTGCTTTGAATCACTCGTGTCTTAATATTCATGCCATGATTAGATTACATGATCAAGATTATGCTAGGTAGCATTGCACATCAAAAATTATCTTTTTTATCATTTACCTACTCGAGGACGAGCAGGAATTAAGCTTGGGGATGCTGATACGTCTCCGTCATATCTATAATTTTTGATTGTTCCATGCCAATATTCTTCAACTTTCATATACTTTTGGCAAGTTTTTATACTATTTTTGGGACTAACATATTGATCCAGTGCCTAGTCCTGTCTGTTGCACGTTTTATGTTTCGCAGAAACCCCATATCAAACGGAGTCCAAACAGGATAAAAACAAACGGAGAATTATTTAGGAATATTTGTGATTTTTGGGGGAAAGAATCAGCGCGAGACGATGCCCGAGGTGGCTACGAGACAGGGGCCCACGACCACTCTAGGTGGGCGTGCCCCCACCCTCGTGGGCCCCTCGTAAGGCGGTTGATGCCCTTCTTTGGCAGAAATAAAGCTAATTTTTGGAAAAAGATCTGGGCGAAGGTTTCAATCCAATCGGAGTTACGGATCTCCGGATATAAAAGAAATGGTGCTAGGGCAGAATCCCAGAGCACAGAAACAGAGAGATAGATCCAATCTCGGAGGGGCCCTCGCCCCTCCCAAGCCATGGGAGCCAAGGACCAGAGGGGAAACCCTTCTCCCATCCAGGGAGAAGGTCAAGGAAGAATAATAAGAAGGGGGGCTCTCTCCCGCTTGCTCCCGGTGGCGCCGGAACGCTGCCGGGGGCCATCATTATCACCATGATCTTCACCAACACCGCCGTCATCTTCACCAACATCTCCATCACCTTCCCCCTTCTATATTCAGTGGTCCACTCTCCCGCAACCCGGTGTACCCTCTACTTGAACATGGTGCTTTATGCTTCATATTATTATCCAATGATGTGTTGCCATCTTATGATGTTTGAGTAGATCCGTTTTGTCCTATCGGTGATTGATGAATTGCTATGATTGGTTTGAGTTGCATGTTTTATTATTGGTGCTGTCCTATTGTGCCTTCCATGTCACGCAAGTGTGAGGGATTCCCGCTGTAGGGTTTGCAATATGTTTATGATTTGCTTATGGTGGGTGGCGTGAGTGACAGAAGCACAGACCCGAGTAAGTAGGTTGTTTGCGTATGGGATAAAGGGGACTTGATGCTTTAATGCTATGGTTGGGTTTTACCATAATGAATCTTTAGTAGTTGTGGATGCTTGCTAGAGTTCCAATCATAAGTGCATATGATCCAAGTAGAGAAAGTATGTTAGCTTATGCCTCTCCCTCAAATAGAATTGCAATAGTGATTACCGGGCTAGTAACATAGTCAATTGCTTAGGGACAATTTCACAACTCCTACCACCACTTTTCCACACTCGCTATATTTACTTAATTGCTTCTTTATCTAAACAGCCCCTCGCTTTTATTTATGTGCTCTTTATTATCTTGCAAACCTATCCTATCACCCCAACAAAGTACTTCTAGTTTCATACTTGTTCTAGGTAAAGCGAACGTCAAGCGTAGAGTCGTATCAGTGGCCGATAGGACTTGAGAGAGTATTTGTTCTACCTTTAGCTCCTCGTTGGGTTTGACACTCTTACTTATCGAAAGAGGCTACAACTATCCCATATACTTGCGGGTTATCACTTGGCCGGGTCAAATTCCCACAAATTGTAGGCCCTATGTTGGCAAGGAAGAATCCAGCGAGCTAACATCACCTGGACTACATTGACAAGTTTGATATTCTTGTCTTCCATATCCTTGACGCACGTCTTGAGCACCGACAACTCGTCGGGTGAAGACCGGTTCAAGCCCTTCTTGGGCCAGGACGTAAGCTGCAGGGGAGCTCTGGATCGGAATTCGGGAGCTGCAGGCCATTTCGCGCCGTGCGGCTCAGTGACGTAGAACCACTGCTGCTGCCACCCTTTGACAGAATCATTGAAAGTACCTGATGGCCATGTGACGTTGGGCATCTTGCTCACCATGGCACCTCCGCACTCAGCATGCTCGCTGCTCACCACCTTGGGCTTCACACTAAAAATCTTCAGCCATAAGCCGAAGTGTGGCGAGGTGCGGAGAAAGGCCTCGGACACGACAATGAATGTCGAGATGTTGAGGAAGGAATTTGGGGATAGATCATGAAAATCGATCCTGTAGTAGTACATGACGCCCCGAACGAATGGGTGAAGGGGAAACCCTAACCCGTGGACAAAGTGAGGGAGGAATACAACCCTCTTGTGGGGTTCCGGGGTTGGGACGATCTATCCCGCCGTCGGGAGACGATGGCTGATTTTCTTGGCCAGATACCCGGCCTCCCGAAGCTTTTTGATATCCTTCTCCCAGACGGTAGAGGCCATCCACTTGCCTCCTGCTCTGGATCCAGACATTTTCGGAGGGCCTTTTTGGGCGGAGAAGACGAACGCTTGGGTGCTGGAGCTCGAGTGAGATTGAATGGATGAGAAGAGGAAGAAGAAGGTGTGGGTGAAAAACGGAAGTCCTTATCTCCTTATAAAGGCAGCAGGGATCCTGCGCCTACCCACTTGCCCGACAAACTCGCTTATTCCCCAAGCATCGCGTAGATGGCGCGGTTGGGTTACCCATACCCATATTGATAAGAATCCTATGATAAGGGGACACGATCTCTGCTTCGACAAGACGTGCTAATAAAACCGCCTCGCAAGATGCGCGGTAGCAGGTTGAGAAAAACGGTTCGAATAATGACCGGGCTGTGGCGTGATGTCACGCTACGAAAAGTTGTCAGCAGATTAGATATGTGGAATATTGTGCTCTCTACGGTGGTATGTGGAATTTGTTTTGCAGAGCCGGACACGATCCTTGTGTTCAAGATCTTCTATGGAGTATTCGGAGAAGGAACCCGCCTTGCCATGTCGAAGACAATCTGCGCGTCGGACTCATCGTCATTGAAGCCTGGTGTCGGTGTCAAAACCGGCGGATCTTGGGTAGGGGGTCCCGAACTGTGCGTTTAGGCGGATGGTAACAGGAGACAAGGGACACGATGTTTTACCCAGGTTCGGGCCCTCTTGATGGAGGTAAAACCCTACGTCCTGCTTGATTGATATTGATGATGTGGGTATTACAAGAGTAGATCTACCACGAGATCAAGGAGGCTAAACCCTAGAAGCTAGCCTATGGTATGATTATTGTTCGTCCTACGGACTAAAGCCATCCGGTTTATATAGACACCGGAGAGGGCTAGGGTTACACAGAGTCGGTTACAATTGTAGGAGATCTACATAACCGTATCGCCAAGCTTGCCTTCCACGCCAAGGAAAGTCCCATCCGGACACGGGACGAAGTCTTCAATCTTGTATCTTCATAGTCTTGGAGTCTGGCCGATGATGATAGTTCGGCTATCCGGACACCCCTAGTCCAGGACTCCCTCAGTAGCCCCTGAACCAGGCTTCAATGACGATGAGTCCGACGTGCATGTTGTCTTCGGCATTGCAAGGCGGGTTCCTTCTCCAAATAATTTATAGAAGATTGTGAACACCAGGATAGTGTCCGGCTCTGCAAAATAAATTCCACATACCACCGTAGAGAGAATAATATTTACACAAGTTCAATCTGCTGACGTATTTGGTGGCGTGACGTCACACCACTACCAAGCCTTTACTCGAATTGTTTTTATTGTACCACCTCAGCGTGTTTAGCGAAGCGGTTTCCTTGGCACGTCTTGTTTTAGCAGAGATCGTGTTCCCCTTATTCCGGGATTCCCATCAATACGAACGTGGGTAACCCAACCGCGCCATTGATTGCGGCACTTGGGAGATAAGCGAGTTTTATCAGGCCGGTGGGGACGCATGTTTCCGTCCGCCCATATAAGGGATAAAGATCCAACCCTTTTACCTGCACCTTCTTCCTCCTTGGCTTATCCATCTTCGCGAACTCGAGCTCCAGCGCCCAAGTCCGCACATCTCACCTCAACCTTCTCCAACTATGTCCGGAGCGGGAGGCAAGTGGATGGCCTCCTCTGTTACGGAGGGGCACATCCAGAAGCTGCGCAGCGCCGGATACCTGTCCAGCGACATCGCGCACCGGCCCCCTGACGAGGGAGAGCTCATCCCCACCCCAGACCCCACGAGAGGGTAGTATTTCTTCCCCATTTCCTCCGCGGACTGGGCTTCCCACTCCACCCCTTTGTCCGGGGGCTCATGTTCTACTACGGCCTGGATTTCCATGATCTGGCCCTGAATTTTATCCTCAATATCTCGGCGTTTATCGTCGTGTGTGAGGCCTTCCTCTGCATCCAGCCCCACTTCGGCTTGTGTCTCAAGACCTTCAGTATCAAGCTGAAGGTGGTAAAGGGCAGCCAAGCGGAGTGCGGAAGCGCCATGGTGGGCAAGATGCCCAACGTTACTTGGCTTGAGGGCACTTTCGTAGAAACCATTAAGGGGTGGCAATCGGGGTGGTTCTATATCACCGAGCCGCGTGACCCCGAATGGGCAGCGGCCCCCGAATTCAGATCTAGCATCCCCATACGGCTCACCTCCTGGAAAGAGAGCGGCCGGACATGGGGTGATTCGGAGGAGCTGACCGGACTCCAAGCCTGCATCAAAAAGCTAGTGAACAAGAAGCTCAAGCTTGTCAACATAGTCCAGGTCATGCTTATCCGCCAGATTCTCCCGTGCCAACGACGGGGCTTCAGCATGTGGGAGCTCGATTCGGCGCAGCACCAGACTTTGAGCGGGCTCTTTGACACTACGTACGAAGATGTCTGAAGGGTGCTGTTTAAAGGTGTCGAGGCCCCCGCATCCGCTACCGAAGATCGCGGATTCAGCTCGCAGCGTCCGGCTAGCGAGGTAAGCGATTTTGCCCTTTACAGGACACTTGTTTTCCATAGTTTGACTCTATGCGGGATCTAAACTCCCTTTCCTTTGACATGACTGGCTGAAGAAGGCTGAACAGACTATCTGTCCGGCCCCATTGCCAGAGGACCCAGCGGACGCCCGCTTAACGGGGCTGCTGGCTCCGGCACCCCACGTGGTGCCGGAGAAGAAGGCCACGGGCACTTGAAAGAGTTCCCGTTTTCAGGTGTCATCGGACGATGACTCTGAGGCAGACTCCTCCCACAAAGGCGAGGAGGAGAAGAAGAAGGCCTCTCCCCCAGCGGGGGGAGGGAAGAAAAGGAAGGCTTCCCCAACGAGGGAGGCCGAAGGGTCCAAGAAGGGAAAGACTCTTCCCCCGGACTGCTCCGCCAACGCCAGTGATGACGACGAGGATTGGCCTCCAAGGGACAAGCCCCTGGCGAGATCGTAAGTATCCAGACTCCCGAATAACTTCATGGTTTTTCTTTTCGCCTTATAGTGTCTTTCTAATGCCGCATACAACCCTGCAGTCCGCCCAAGGATGATTTTCCCACTTCGTCGAGCGGGTCCTTGGGTGCATCGGATATGGATTCCCTTCTGACCACCTCCACCCCCCGTGATGCGGACGATGCTGAGGTGGGATCCCAGGAAGGGACCCGCCAGGAGGGGGAGGCCCCGGAGGTGCCGCAAGGCAACCTCCCGGACTTTGCACCGGACTCCGCACCGGAACCTGAAGTGGCTCCGGAGTCCGACGGGCGGCCCCTTTGTAAGAAGGGAAAGACCACGATGCCAGCGGCCTCCGTCCAACCGGAGGCGCCGGATAGCTTGCTGGAGGCGCTCAACGGCGCCTCCATCGAAGAGGAACACCGCACCTTCATGAGTGCGGTGATTCAGAAGGTTCAGCTCGCCAAGAGCGGGCTGACTGAAGCCTGCAGCAGCCTTCTAACAGGCTTTGAGATAAGAATTTTGATATATGTAGAATAGTACCGCATAGACAGTAGCCCCTGATGCTCGGTTCGGTATTCGGAAAGAAAAGCCGGACTGAGGATCTAAAAAGATATACGCAGGAGTCATGAAATATGTCAATATGGGGTTGCAGGCTGTGCTGCTGACCTCTGCCGCACTTACTGCGGAGGTCAATACGTTGAAGCAAAGCCTCGAGCGGTCCGAGAACAAGCTCGGTCGTGCCAAGAAGCAGCTCGATGACAAGGAAGGTGAATAACACCGTGTTAAGATTGTACCTTACAGAAAAGGATTTGGTTGCAAGAAAATTGACAAGGATAACATGGGTATTGCATGTGCCACGACCGAGGTGGCGACCCTGAAGGAGGCGGTGTCCATGGCCGAATGTAATGCGGCCACGGAGCACACCAAGCGAGAGAAGCAGGAGGCGCGGGTGGCGGAGGTACAGCAAGAGCTCCAGGATCTCGTGGAAAAACATGAGAGCCTGGAGCGTGACTCGAAGACTCGAGAGTCTGAGCTTGCATCGGCTCTTGAGAGTGCCAAAGCCGCTAAGGCCGAAGCCTACAAGGCCCTCCAAGAAATCGAGGTGTTGAAGAAAATAGCAGCGGGTAAGGCATTTTTCATGCAAAGTAAGCATGTGAGTGTGAATTACCTATCACTTATCCGAATTCGGAGCTCTCTAGGAGCGTTCGCAGATCTTCCTCGCAGCGTGTCCGATGCTGCCGCTTTCTACCGGGCCGAGGAGGGGAGCTCGATGGAGAAGGTCTTCTGGTCTCAGTATGCTGAGGCCGGACATCTGGTGCCCCTTAGCGACCTGAAGCAGCTGGTCGAGCTCCACAAGGTGGTCGAACAGGCCATGAGGGGCCTCATAGTTCGGTTGTGGCCTAAGGAGGCCGTGCCTGGGAGCTACTTCGGCCTGGTGCGGCGGCTGGTGGATGCGTGTCCATGGGTTGAAGTCATCAAGCACTCCGCATTTATTGAAGGTGCCCGTCGGGCCCTTGCCCGCGCAAAGGTGCATTGGGGCAAGATGGATGCTGAGAAGCTTGTGACAGACGCGCCACCGCTGGGCAAGGAGTATCGTACTCCCGAGATTTATTATAAGACTGTTCTAAAGGGTGCCCGCACTATTGCGGGTGAGTGCTCCAAAGATGTAATATTTGAGTAGACTCACATTTTGTTATCCTGTGCGCTGAAAACTTTGTTCATATGCGCTAAGCAACGCTTGTTAATTTAAAATATTACCTTCTGTGCGACCGTTTATCAAATCTGAGAGATGGCAAGTCGTCGACTTCGGCCCCCATGCCACGAGTGCTGGGGTGTTCAGGATAAATTTGAGCACTCTTGTTCCCATTTTTGGGTCCATCTAGGGAGGCGCTCAACACAACGAACAAGGCAACTGGACTTATAATGCTTGAACACTCGCACTTAGCCATAGAATTCTATAATTTTAAATTTCGGCGAAGCCCCTAGTGTTCGAAAGGCCGAATTTGGGGCGCTATCCATGCCTGGGCCGGACAAAGCCGGTTCCTCGCTCTAAGCAACATAAGTCTTTAGGGACTCGAAAAAACCTCTCGAACAGCGACCGGCTCTCGCCTCATCATGACGGTCAGTTTTAGCTTTCTCCACTGAGGCGCTCGCCCAGCTCAACTGGGGCACAATCGCAGTGGTTCTCCCAGTGCTACCTAAGCCGATACAATGGAACATAAGGTACCAAAAAATGGGAGCCGGGCAAACCCAACTATTGACCCAAGACATGATTCGGAGCCGATTCATATAATGCTATAAGTTCGGGGTGCTGCACTTGTGAAAGTGTTCGGACTTATCGCACCATGATGTGGGAAACATAAGCCCCTAGTGTATTTAGCCGTACCAAAGTGTACGGATGCAACATGTCATAAATGAACATATGTATAAGAAAGGACTGCAATTGTAAAAAAGGTGCATTGTTTATTCAAGAAATACTGATGTGAGTGCAGAACGATACAAATGGTGCGATAAGCAAGGGATGGGACTATTAAATATGTCCCCCTCCAGGGGTAGGCTGCGGAATGGTGTATAAAACAGATTTAATGCTCATAAAGGAGACCACCTGGATATTTGTCGTAGCCTTTCTCCTTCCCTAGCTGTTGCATCGTGAGTTCGGCAGGTCTACTGCCGGACAAGGCCTCTGATGAACGGGGTCCTCTGGGTAAAGAAAAAAGAAAAGAAAAAAGAAAAGAAAAAAGAACGACACACTTGAGAGCCCCTGGTGTGGTTAAGCCGCATTCTGGGCCTATCGT
The DNA here is from genome assembly GCF_018294505.1 of Triticum aestivum. Lineage (NCBI taxonomy): Eukaryota > Viridiplantae > Streptophyta > Magnoliopsida > Poales > Poaceae > Triticum > Triticum aestivum. Next base: position 293,333,003 of record NC_057807.1, read on the forward strand.
AGTCGTGCCCCTCCCCCTATGCCCATGGTATCTTCAGAGCGTAATGATGTACGCGAAGGGCCCGTCTTGAAATTTTATAGGGGCTGGGGTTGGGGCCGCATTGCTACGCGTGCTTGGAACGTGCCAGGTGGTCTTGTTGTAGGTTACTCCGGGCATGTTTAGCCGTGTCCGGTGGCTCCTCGAAAATTGCCTTAAGAGGCTGCATTGTACTTCTGCCGCGAGAGCCGCTGTATGTTCCTCCGTTCGGAGAGAGCGTTCAGTGTTTCCGTTGACCGTGATGACTCCTCGAGGGCCTGGCATCTTGAGCTTAAGGTATGCGTAGTGCGGTACCGCGTTGAACTTTGCAAAAGCGGTGCGTCCGAGCAGAGCATGATAGCCGCTGCGGAACGGAACTATGTCGAAGATTAACTCTTCGCTTCGAAAGTTATCCGGGGATCCGAATACCACTTCCAGTGTAACTGAGCCTGTACAATTGGCCTCTACACCTGGTATGATGCCTTTAAAGGTCGTCTTTGTAGGTTTAATCCTTGAGGGGTCTATGCCCATTTTGCACACTGTATCCTGATAAAGCAGGTTCAGGCTGCTGCCGCCGTCCATCAGGACTCTGGTGAGGTGAAATCCATCAATGATTGGGTCTAAAACCAATGCGGCGAATCCGCCATGGCGGGTGCTGGTGGGGTGGTCCCTTCGGTCAAAAGTGATTGGGCAGGAGGACCATGGATTGAACTTCGGGGCAACTGGCCCCATCGCGTATACATCCCTGAGTGCACGCTTCCGCTCCCTTTTGGGTATGTGGGTTGCGTATATCATGTTCACCGTCCGCGCTTGTGGGGGGAAACCCTTCTGTCCTCTATTTTTCGGCGGTCGGGTCTCTTCCTCGTCATCGCTATGCAGCCCCTTGTCGTTGTTTTTGGCAATTAACTTGCCTGCCTAATTGAATACCCAATAGTCCCTATTGGTGTGGTTAGCTGGCTTTTCGGGGGTGCCGTGCATCTGGCACGAGCGATCGAGTATTCGGTCCAAATTGGACGGACCCGGAGTAGTTCTTTTGAATGGCTTTTTTCGTTGACCGGGTTTAGAGCCTCTGAATCTGGCATTGACTGTCGTATCCTAACTATTGTCACAGTTAATGCGGCGTTTGTTTTTGTTGCGACGCGCCCTGCCATTGCGGTCCTTGATATCCGGACTGCCAGAATTTTTACTGAGGTTGTTGCTGTGTGCTAGCCAGCTGTCCTCACCTGCGCAGAAGCGGGTCATGAGTGATGTGAGGGCTGCCATGGATTTCGGCTTTTCCTGTCCCAGGTGCCGGGCAAGCCACTCGTCGCGGATGTTATGTTTGAAAGCCGCGAGGGCCTCCGCATCCGGACAATCAACGATTTGATTTTTCTTGGTTAAGAACCGTGTCCAGAATTGTCTGGCCGATTTGTCTGGCTGCTGAATTATATGGCTTAGGTCGTCAGTGTCTGGTGGTCGCACATACGTGCCTTGGAAGTTATCGAGGAATGCGGCTTCCAGGTCTTCCCAGCTCCCAATTGACTCTGCTGGCAGGCTGTTAAGCCAATGCCGGGCTGGTCCTTTAAGCTTGAGTGGGAGATATTTGATGGCGTGTAGATCATCACCGCGGGCCATGTGGATATGAAGGAGATAGTCCTCGATCCAAACCGCGGGGTCTGTTGTGCCATCATAAGATTCAATGTTCACGGGTTTAAACCCTTCGGGGATTTGATGATCCATTACTTCATCTGTGAAGCATAGTGGGTGTGCGGCGCCTCTGTATTGGGCGATATCACGACGGAGTTCAAAAGAGCTTTGTATATTTTGTTTGGCCCGGTCGGACTTACTGTGTCCGGCGCGACGGTTGTCGTCGCGTATCATGGGGCACCCATGCGATCCATAGATCGATCTTGATTGTCTTGCCTTATCCTCCAATATATCTCGCAAGTCTGGAGCATTCCCCTGTGGCCTTGTGCTTTTCGAGCGATGCCGGGGTACGGTTCTGGTGGAGGGCCTAGAGGCCTCTCTGTCGCAGTCACGGGGTGGTCGGTCAGCCATATTGTCTGCTGGTGATGCAGGTTCATATGCCTCCTCCTCTAATCGGGGGAGCAGCTTGCGTTTAGGGTAGCTTTTGGAGGGGCGGTCGAGCTCATGCTCTTCGACCGCAAGGACTTCAGTCCATCTGTCGGCTAGCAGATCTTGATCAGCTTTAAGCTGCTGCTGCTTTTTCTTGAGGCTGTTTGCCGTGGCCATAAGCTTGCGTTTAAAACGCTCTTGTTCAACAGGATCCTCAAGCACGACGAATTCGTCATCGTCGAGGCTTGCCTCGTCTCCGGAGGGAGATATGTAATCCTCTACTTCTTCGTCTGCTGCTTTCTCATGAGGGCTGGCGTCTCCGTCGTCCTGCGCTGAATCTTGTTGGAGGGGGTTATCTTCGGCACTTTCTGGGGTGTTATTGTCTCCGGTGCCGGAATCTCCATTCTTGCTGTGGCGGGATTTAGAGCGGCGCTGCTGACGCTGGCGCTTGGGCTGTTTCTTGGAGGGGTCATCCTCCGCTGTTCCTTCGCCATTCCCATCCTTTGGGATATCCACCATGTATATGTCATACGATGAGGTGGCTTTCCAGTGCCCAGTAGGTGCTGGTTCTTGGTCGTCTCCGGCATCGTCGTCCATACCGTCGATGTCTTCGGAGTCGGAGTCTAGCATGTCGGTTAGATTGTCGACAGTGGCTACTAAGTGGGTGGTGGGTGGGCCTTGAATTTCTTCATCGTCTGCATCCCAACTGTCCTGGCCACAATCCGGCCAGGTCTCTCCTAATAACGAGAGATACTTTAGCGAACTCAGGATGTCACTGAAAGGTGAGTGTTCAAAGATGTCCGCAGTGGTGAACTCCATGATCGGTGCCCAATCGGATTCGATTGGAGGGGCGCGGAAGGTTCGGAGTCCGGCGAGGTGTCCGGCACCTCGGAGTCACGAGCTTCACGAGGGACAAGGTCAGTATTCGGCTCCATCGCCGTAGAGGTTGCAGCCCCCGAGGCGGTGTCTAGCCACCCGTCCTCGATCTGCGCAGCCGGCTCTGAATTGAGGGTTGGAGAGGACTCGTGTTCGGCCTCCAGGGCACTGTCCGGCTGCAGAGCTAAATCATGCCCATCGTGACAGTGCGGCGCGCTCGGCTGTGGCTCGAATCCATCGAAGATCAAGTCCCCGCGGATGTCAGGCGCGAAGTTCAAACTTCCAAATCTGACCTGACGGCCAGGGGCGTAGCTTTCGATCTGCTCCAGATGGCCAAGCGAATTGGCCTGCAGTGCAAAGCCGCCGAATACGAAGATCTGTCCGGGGAGAAAAGTCTCACCCTGGACTGCGTCGTTGTTGACGATCGAAGGAGCCATCGAGCCTATCGGTGACGACACAGAGGAACTCTCAATGAAAGCACCAATGTCGGTGTCAAAACCGGCGGATCCCGGGTAGGTGGTCCCGAACTGTGCGTCTAGGTGGATGGTAACAGGAGACTAGGGACACGATGTTTTACCCAAGTTCGGGCCCTCTTGATGGAGGTAAAACCCTACGTCCTGCTTGATTGATATTGATGATGTGGGTATTACAAGAGTAGATCTACCACAAGATCAAGGAGGCTAAACCCTAGAAGCTAGCCTATGGTATGATTGTTGTTCGTCCTATGGACTAAAGCCATCCAGTTTATATAGACACCGGAGAGGGCTAGGGTTACACAGAGTCGGTTACAATGGTAGGAGATCTACATATCCGTATCGCCAAGCTTTCCTACCACGCCAAGGAAAGTCCCATCCGGACACGGGACGAAGTCTTCAATCTTGTATCTTCATAGTCTTGGAGTCCGGTCGATGATGATAGTTCGGCTATCCGGACACCCCCTAGTCTAGGACTCCCTCACTCGGCCTGCTCGAAGCCTGGCTCAGTAGGATTGTTTTCGTCTTCGGCACCATCCGGATTGTTATCATCTCTTGTGCCGGTATCACTATTTTTGCTATGGTGGGGCTTGGAGCGGCGCCTACGACGCCGGTGCCTAGATTGCTTCTCTGGGGATTATCTTCAGTTGCCTCATCGCCATTGCCTTCTTTGGGGGTGTCCACCATATATATATCATATGATGAGGTGGCTGTCCAGCGCCCTATAGGCGGTGGTTCCTGTTCTTCTCCTGCATCGTCGTCCATACTGTCGATGTCTTCGGAGTTGAAGTCAAGCACGTCGGTTAAGTCGTCGACAGTGGCTATTAAGTGGGTGCTGGGTGGGGAACGAATTTCTTCGTCGTCCGCTTCCCACTCGAGCCGGACATAGTTAGGCCAAGAGTCTCCTGACAAAGAGAGAGACCTTAATGAGTTTAGCACATCACCCAAGGGCGAGTGCTGAAAGATATCCGCGGAGGTGAACTCCATAATCGGTACCCAATCGGATTCGATAGGCACGAGCATACGCGGTTCGGATCCTATAGCTAGAGACGAGTCCGAGGGTCCGATGATACCGGCCTCATAAGAGGTGGGATCAATGTTCGGCTCCAAGGTCGATGAGTGTGCGATCTCCATGGCGGGGGTCCGTCCACCCGTCCTCGGATGGCGCAATCTGCTCCGGATTGATTCCTGGGGCAGCCGCAGGCGCGATCTCCCGAATATTATCTGATGGCAGATCTAAGTCATGCTCGTCAGGACTGTTCGGCACACCTGACACGGGCTCGAATCCGTCAAAGATCAAGTCTCCGCAGATGTCGGTAGTGTAGTTCAAGCTTCCAAACCTGACTTGATGGCCAGCGGCATAGCTGTCGATCTGCTCCAGATGGCCAAGCGAATTGGCCCGCAGTACGAAGCCGCCGAATACGAAGATCTGTCTGGGAAGGAAGACCTCCCCCTGGACTGCGTCGTTGAAGATGATTGAAGGAGCCATCAAGCCTTATCACGACGGCACAGTGGAACTCTCAATGAAAGCACCAATGTCGGTGTCAAAACCGGCGGATCCCGGGTAGGGGGTCCCGAACTGTGTGTCTAAGGCTAATGGTAACAGGAGGCTGGGGACATGATGTTTACCCAGGTTTGGGCCCTCTCGATGGAGGTAATACCCTACTTCCTGCTTGATTGATCTTGATGATATGAGTATTACAAGAGTTGATCTACCACGAGATTGTAGAGGCTAAACCCTAGAACCTAGCCTATGATTATGATTTTTGTTGTCCTACGGACTAAACCCTCCGGTTTATATAGACACCGGAGGTGGCTAGGGTTACACAGAGTCGGTTACAAAGAAGGAGATCTACATATCCGAATCACCAAGCTTGCCTTCCATGGAACGAAGTCTTCAATCTTGTATCTTCATAGACCAACAGTCCGGCCAAAGTATATAGTCCGGTTGTCCGAGGACCCCTTAATCCCGGACTCCCTCACCATGCACCAGCGCGTGAACAAGGATGAAGATGATCAAGTCATTTGTGATGAGGATTTGGGCCCCGCTCTCGTTGTCTCCAAATTCTTGACTCTTCAGCATCAACAAGACAAAGACAAAAGATGACACATCTTCCACACAAAGGCCGACATCAATGGAAGGTCCGTCAAGGTCATCATCGATGGAGGTAGTTGTCACAACTTGGCAAGTGAAGAGCTATGCTCCAAGCTACAATTGGTCAAGATGAAGCACCCGCACCCATACAACGTCCAATGGCTAAGCGATTTTCACTATAAAGGTTGAGCATACGGTCAGGGTTTCCTTCAAAATTGGAGCATATGAGGACACTTTGGAGTGTGATGTCGTCCCGATGTCCGTTTGCCACCTCCTTCTTGGTCGGCCATGTCAATTTGACCGCGGCGTCATCCACAATGGGCGTACCAATCACTATAGCTTCAAGATGAAAGGAAAGGAGTATGTGCTATGACCTATGTGTCCTAGTCAAGTGATAGCCGACAAGCAAGCCACCCATCATGGAGAGAAGAGTGAGAAAGTGATCCACCCAAAAGAGAGTGAGAGCCACAAGCCAAAACTAAGTTCCTCCACGATGAGAGACAACAAAAACTTCGTCCTATTTGCCACCAAAAGAGAGACGAGAGAAGTGTGTGAGAACCCATCGAGTGTTATGCACTTTTCCTTGTGTGCAAGGATGGGGAACCAAAAACTAACACCTCTCAGGATCTACCTTTAGTGTTCTCTTCTCTTTTGCAGGAATTCCAAGATGTTTTCCATGATGAGCTACCTCCAGGACTATCTCCACTATGAGTCATTGAGCACTGAATCGACATCATCCCTGGAGCACCTCTACCAAACAAAGCTCCATACCGCGTCAACCCCGAAGAAACTAAGGAGATACAATGGCAAGTACAACAACTCATCGACAATGGACATGTACGTGAAAGCTTAAGCCCTTGTGCCATTCTGGTTATACTTGTGCCCAAGCAAGATGGTAGTTTTTGCATGTGCTCGATTGTAGACCCATCAATGCTATTACCGTTCGTTATAGGCATCCCATTCCTCGCTTAGATGATATGCTTGATGAACTTAGCGGTGCCACCATTTTCTCCAAAATTGATCTTAAAAGTGGCTATTATCAAATCCGCATACAAGAAGGTAATGAATGGAAAACCGCTTTCAAAACCAAATTTGGCTTGTACGAGTGGTTGGTTATGCCTATGGGTTTATCGGAAGCTCTCGGTACTTTCATGCGTCTTATGCATTTTGTGCTTCATCCTTACATTGGAGTGTTTGTTGTGGTTTACTTTGATGACATTCTTGTTTTTAGAAAATCCATGAAAGAGCATCTAAATCATGTTAGGGCTGTTTTGAAAACTCTTCGCAAGGAACGTCTTTATGCCAACATGAAAAAGTGCACATTTGGTGTTGACAAGCTTGTTTTCTTGGGTTTCATTGTTTCTTCCAAGGGTGTCCATGTTGATGAATCCAAAATTGAGGCAATTAAAACTTGACCCCAACCCACCAATTTGCAACAAGTGCATAGCTTCCTTGGCCTTGCGGGTTTTTATCGTTGCTTTGTGAAGGATTTTAGCACTATTGCCGCTCCTTTGCATGCCTTGAGTAAGAAAAATGCTCCTTTTGTTTGGGGACCTGTGCAATCTACCGCTTTTGATGAGCTCAAATCTTTGCTTACTCATGCTCTGATTCTTGCTTTGCCCAACTTTGACAAAACTTTTGAGGTTCATTGTGATGCAAGTGGTACCGGAAATGGCAGAGTTTTGATGCAAGAAAAATGAGCCATTGCATATTTTAGTGAAAAACTCTCCAGTGCTCAACTTAACTATCCCATCTATGACAAAGAATTGTATGCTTTAGTGCATGTGCTACATGTTTGGGAACATTATCTTAGACCTCATGAATTTGTCATCCATACCGATCATGAAACGCTTAAGTACTTGAAACACCAAACTAAGTTAAACAAGTGTCATGCGAAATGGAGTGAATTCATTGAATATTTTCCCTATGTGATTAAGTACATTAAGGGTAAGGAAAATGTAGTTGCGGATGCCCTTTCCTGCATATGCACGCTTGTCACTAAACTTGAGTTGAATGTTGTTGGCTTTGAGCACATAAAAGGCTTGTATGCAAATTGACCCTTCTTTTGCTACTCCTTATGCTAAGTGTTTGATGCATACATCTTGGGAACGATATTACATATAGGATGATTATCTTATGAGAGCTAACAAACTTTGCATTCCCGAGTCTTCTCTTGGTTTGCTCCTTTTGCAAGAGGCTCACGGAGACGGACTCATGGTACACTTTGGTCGCGATAAGACATTCGCCACGCTCTCCAAGAACTACTTTTGGCCCAAGATGTTCTGCAGCATCTCACGATTCACCAACCGATGCTCCACATGTCGCAAAGCTAAGTCTAAAGCTCAATCCCATGGTCTTTACATGCCTCTTCCTATTCCTTATCAACCTTGGGAAGACATTAGCATGGATTTTGTACTTGGCTTGCCTAGAGCTCAAAATGGAAAGCATTCCGTCTTTGTTGTTGTGGACCGTTTTTCCAAGATGGCACATTCCATTCCATGCAACAAGATATACGATGCTTCACATGTTGCCAATCTCTTTTGTAGGGAAATATTGCGACTTCATGGAGTACCAAAGACAATCGTCTCGGACCGCAATGTCAAGTTCTTGAGCTACTTTTGGAAGACACTATGCGCCAAGCTCGGAATCAAGCTCTTGTTCTCGTCGGCATACCAACCTCAAACCGACGGCCAAACAGAGGTGACGAACCGTACACTATCCACTCTACTTCGCCTTTTGATCGAGAAGAACATCAAGGAGTGGGAGGAGTGTCTACCCATCGCTGAGTACGCCTACAACCATGCAAGACATTCGACTACCGGCAAGTCCCCCTTCGAGGTCGTCTACGGCTTCAAACCATTGTCCCCATTGGACATCCTACCTCTTCCTCTACAAGAGCGCACCAACCTCGACGCGAGTGCACGAGCAAGCTACCTCAAGAAGATGCATGAAGACACAAGGCACACCATCGAGCGCCAAGTACAACGACTCGCGACCAAGCTCAACGTCAACAAGCACCCTATGATATTCAACATTGGAGATCTCGTGTGGCTACACCTTCGCAAGGACTGCTTCCCCAATGAACGCAAGTCCAAACTTCTACCTCGAGCCGATGGACCCTTCAAGGTGATAGCACACTACAACAATAACACTTACAAGATCAATCCCCCATGCGAAAAGTACTCCGTGAGTGACATCTTCAACGTAAACGATCTCTCCCCGTACCTTGGTGATGAGGATTTCGATCCGAGGTCGGATCTTTCCCAAGGGAGGGGAGATGATGCGGAGCATCCTTCGGTCATCCCCATGGACCTACCATCGTCACACCAAGCACCAAGAGGACCCATGACACGAGCAAGGGCTCGTGCTATTCAATCTGAAGTGACATCACTCCTACTTGAGTTTCCCTCTTCTTCAAGTGAGACATGGCTACTTCCTAAGTCTGAGATGCTATGTGTGATCAGGTACAACACTCAAGCCACCGAGCCGAGAGCTGAAGAAGAAGGGACAGGCACCAACTCTCTGGACAACCCGGAACTTCCGCCCCCCGGACCTTCCGACCGACCCGGAGCTTCTGGCCTCAGACATCTTCGACCAGCCCGGGCGTGCCAACTCTCTGGTTAGCCCGGAACCAGCCCGGATCCCGGCCTGGACCTTCCGGCCCCCGGAACTTCCGGCCATCCCGGACCTTTCGGCCCTCGGACGCCAACCCAGCTACACCCATGCCAACTCTCTGGTTAGGCCGGACCCTCCCCGGAACCTCAGGCGCCCGGAACTTCCGGCCCCACCCGGAACTTCCGGACCTGCCTTCACGCAGCGACTTGGGCCGAGGCCCGTGTACCCTTTTGCCCCTTAGACTATATATACTCTTCTCCTACCTACGTTTTAGGTTTAGCATTGATTTAGGTCATTTTTGAGATAGAGCTTCGCTCATCCATCCGAATCTACTCCTCGTGAGGGACCGACACCTCTTCGGAGAAGATCCACCTGGATTCAAGACCTCCATCCGGAGAAGACCATCAAGACCTCCCGACGAAGAAGAACCGGTTACCCTTTGTATCATCTCTTGTTGGATTTGGATCTTGTATTACCTCATACCTCGATGATCTAGCACATGTGTGACTTCTATTCTTGTTGGTTTGAGTGATTCTCTTGTGTTTCCCTCGTGTTTCCCTTCGTTTTCTTCGTGTTCATCGTTGGGATCCGCTCCTTCCATGAAAGATCGGGCGCCTAGGGTTCTACCCTATATCACCAGGCCTCGTTTCCATCGGTTGTTCCGTCCAAGACCTCCCGACGAACACGACGACACATTCCGTTCTGACCCAGCCGGTTGGCTCCCCATGAACACGAAGACGACGTTGTTTCTCCGTTCCGACCCAGCCATGTACACGAACCCTGGCCGTACATATGCACGAGTAGGCATTCGAGACCCCGCCCATATGTACATACATGGCCGTATTTACTTTCTTGCACCCTGGCCACTGTACGTACGTGTACATGCTACGTGCGCGCCTCTACTACGACACGTGCGCGCCTCTACTATGATACGTGCGCGCCTCTACATCGACCAGTATGTATGTACACGTTCGCGACCAGAATGACAACGCTACGTACGCTTTAACCAGGTGGGTCCCGACTGTTAGGCACTTCCTTGCATGCGAAGATGTAGCTGGTGGGTCCAGCAGTCAGGGGGGCGAATCAGTTTTTCCCGGACGCACTTCCTTGCGCGCGAAGATGTAGCTGGTGGGTCCCAGCAGTCAGGGGGAAAACGTTTTTTTTTTGCGAAATACAGTGGCCCGTCCGGTGGGTCCCTGCTGTCAGGTGGAGAAATAATTATTTTGCGCGTAATAAGGAGGTACTTCCTTGCGGTCGCCGTGGACCCAGCTGTCTGCCTCTCCATGTATAGTACTCTTCCGATGGAAGTCGTTCCTATACCAGGTTGACCACGCTGTGCCGAGAGCACCAGGGCGGTGGACGACGACGAGGCCTAGGAAGGGGACGACGTGGAGCCGGGGAAGACGTGGCAGTGGAAGCCCGTGTAGAGAGGAGTACGAGGGTTCACTGGTTCGGCTACGGTGTTAGGCTGCCATCGCCGCAGGGCCTGGCCAGCGGTGACAATAGTAGGGGGCGGTGAGGCCTTCACGGCAGGACAACCCGCCACGGGAGGCAGGAGCATGCGGCACGACTGGCACTGCTTTGGGCGGCTGGAGCAAGAAGACCAGAGGTTGAAGAAGCACTACAACCGTTGGATGGACATCGTACGGTCACTGGAGCTAGAATCGTTCATATTGACTAAGTTGACAAAGACCTCCGTCCCCGTCAACTTAGTAGGCCCACAAGTCAGCCTCCCACCAAGGAGGGTCCCAGCTAGCAGGGGGTATTCATTTTTTTTGCATAACAAGGAGGCACTTCCGGTGGGTCCGAGCTGACAGAGGGGGGATTGTTTTTTCGCGAAATACGGTGGCCCGTCTAGTGGGTCCCAGAAGTAATGGAGGAAACGTTATTTTTGTGAAATACGGTGGCCCATCCGGTGGGTCCCTGCTGTCAGGTGGAGGAATAATTATTTTGTGTGTAATAAGGAGGCACTTCCTTGCGGCTTCCGTGGACCCAGCTTTAAGCCTCTCCACGTAACTCTTCCAATGGAAGTCGGTCGTTGACCACATTGACCACGCCGCGCCGAGAGCACCACGGCGGTGGTGGCGAGGCCTATGAAGGGGGTGACACAGAGCCGGGGAAGACGCGGCAGTGGATACCCACGCGGACAGGAGTACGAGGGTTCACTGGTTCGGCTGTGGTGTGAGGCTGCCGTCGCTGCAGAATAACAGGGGGTGTGGGTGAGTGGAGGGATGGCCTGGCCAGCGGTGGGTGTAGTATGTAGGTGGTGAGGCCTCCACGGCAGCATAGCCGGCCTCGGGAGGCAGTAGCAGGCGGCACGACCGGCACTGCTTTGGGCGGCTGGAGCAAGAAGACCAGAGGTTGAAGAAGCACTACGACCGTTGGATGGACATCGTACGGTCACTGCAGCTAGAATCGTTTATATTGATTAAGTTGACAAAGCCCTTGGTACGCGCAAACTTAGTAGGCCCACAGGTCAGCCTTCGAAACGGTGCGCCCCAGATGTCAGGGGGAGGAATCATTTTTTGGGCGGACGAAGCTAGAATATCCTAGATTGAAGAAGAAGCACGACATCCGTTGGATAAACATCCAACGGCCACTGCTGCTAGAACCGTGTGTTGACTATAATAAGTTGACAAAGCCTTGCATACACGTCAACTTATTTTTTTAGGGGACGCGTCAACTTAGTAGGCCCACAAGTGTGTAGCAGAGAACTTATAGCCCATTTGCGATTTGTAAGAATGTACAGGCCATTTTTGAATTCTAATGAAATTTACTATAGCCCATTTACGGTTTGTTAAAAGTACAACCCATTTTCTAGCTAGGACAATGATTAATAATTTCAACCAACCGTTCAAGGCAGAATTAAATAAAATTTCCCACATTTTGATGGGATCTGAAATATTTTTATCCCAAAATTTCTAGTCAGATTAAATATAAATTTGTATTACATAAAAATCCAACGAAACATTGCACGAGCAACAATTTAAAATTAAGATTTTCAAAATCCATAAATAATTTTTTACAAACTAATTTTGTGTTTGGTGCATTTTTATAGTTACTACCCAGTTTTTATAATTATGTCCCATTTATTAATTTTTAATGCCTATTTTCCTGTTAAGCCTAATGCATCCCTCCTAGGTAAGATTTGCAGCCGAGCGGGGCGGAGAATAACAAGTTGACCTTGCCTGGGTATTCCTCAAAAAAACGTATAGCTGGGCTAGGCATTTTCATCTTGAAAAAAATTAATATCCGGGCTGGATATCTGGCCTGGGCCAGACAGGCCACAGCCTGCCCAGTTAATACCCTTCTCTCCTCTGAACAACAACGAAAACATCGCCAAGAAAAACTCTGCAGTGCTCACACCTCAAAAACACAAATACTGCTCGAGCTGCTTGGTCCCAGCTATCGGCCGCACCTTGTGCAATTCTCTCGTTTATATTGACTACATAGGTTGACAATAGTGTGGGACCGTGATGTCAGGAAACCAGGAGGAAGCAAAAAAATAGTTGTACATAATAAGGAGGCACTTGCATACGTACGGCTATGGCCCTAGTGGGTCCCTACTGTCATCCAGTCAAAATAAAGTCATCTCCGCACTTGGGAGCTCTGGTTTATTTCACACCTGTATTAACATACAAGTGTAATTTACTCGTCATCGGAAACAACGCGTAAAATACAGGCGTAATGAAACCGAGGGCCCGAGGTCTGTAAGTAAAACCGACGGGTTACGCGTGTAATTTGAGAGACCAGTGTATATTTTACTAGTAGAAATCGACCAACCAAGCGCTTCGCCTGAGACCATATGCTTTTATTTACAAGCGTTAGTTTTACAAGCGGTTTTGGTTGGAAAACGACGATCCAATCTCGGCCTAAGATGATGAGTTGGTCAGAAGATCATATGGTTTCACGTCTAACCTACCCAACTTGTCATATAGGCTATGAATGAAACATAAGACGATGAACTTCTTGAGAACGGAAACAACAGAAGAGGGTGATCTTCTTAACAAGCAAATCACTGGCATTAGATCGACATGCAAAACAATACAAAGCACTATTCTCAGGAGGCACGGTGAACAGCTCGTGATGCCGCATGCCACAACATTCCAAGCTCAACTTTGCAATCAAACACAAGGCCTGGCATTACATAGATAATATTAGGAACAAATTCTTAACACAGGAATATCTCAGTAGAGTAACTATTTACTTCTAAACTGAACACATGAATAGAAAAAAAAACGATCGACGCTGCTCACAGCAAAGGGCGTCCCACTCAAAAATATCAAATGCATGTCTTCTGGCTAACATCAATGAGCAAATTTTGACAAGGTTTTCCAATTCCAATATATTAAACTAACGTCTTCTTGCTAACATCAATGATTAAACTTTGACAAGCTTTTCCCATTCAAAATATGTAATGCCTATGATCGTGGAGTCCTGTCGTGGCTTCTTGTACTTGTTTGGGCACTTTTTGCCCAGTGCACTCCACGTGTTGTAGAGTTACCTATGCTCTCTGCAGACTAGTCATGTCACCAGTGTCTACTAATACTCTGTAAAGCTTCTCGATCATCCCTTCTGTAATGTTGTGCACATAGTGACTGCTTCTTTCTGCAAAGTGGAACGATCAACTGGACCTAGTAATGCAGCAGTTTGCCTTGGACACATTGGCTCCTTTTGTGCAGTTCAACTAAAATCAAAGTCGGAACAAAACCGAGTTTTAATTTTTATATCCCTATAAGCAACAATAGGTATAAGGGAAACAATTACTAAGAAATAACGGTTGATGACTTGTACTTCCAGAAGAAATGCATCTACTGATCTACCTTATCTTAATGGGAAACAAAGCAGAAGAGTAGCAATTCTCCATCAGTGTGATTCATTCATATTGACGGAGACATTATCTTAACAATGCCTTGTTTCAACATGTATAAAGAACGACAAAGCAGAAAAGTACCATTCCTAAAACAATGCGACTGATTCCTTTTAACAGAGACATTATCTTAACAATACCTTGGTTAAACATGTAGAAAGAACTACAAAGCAGGATAGTACCATTCCTAAAACAATGCGACTGATTTGTTTTAACAAAGGCAAAAAAGGAATCAATTACTAGCCAATAAAGGAGGATGAAACATGAGACCACAAAAATGGTAATCCCGCCAGTCCCTAACAAGTGTTGCAGTTTTGAACTAAGATTCAGTAGTTAATTAATTCTGAGAGTGGCATTGCTTAATTTTACCAGCGACACTAGATTAACGAAAAGCATAAATAGTTCTAGGGGAGAGTGGGCGCAACAACAATATGTGCTTCCATCTACTTATAAAGGGGGTGATGCAGAGTTTGTTGTAACAAAGCAACAAGCATCATGTCTGGGTTGGTCCCATTTTTGTTCACTACTTAATGGGAAAAGACAACAATACAATAGCTTAAATTCAACATTTATTTAAAATAGTACCAATACAAGTAGCACAACATCTCAAAGCACACTGCACAATCATGTGGATGAAGGCTTCTACTGACCTTTCAAGAGACCACCATGATAAAATACGAATCTACCAACACAAATAGGAAATCCAATCTCATTTTGTGCAGTTGCACTGAAATCAAGCAAAGTGTTTCGCGTAGCGAAGCAAAATGTCGCAATAGCAACAAGTTGAATAGACACCCCTGTTTTAATAAAGGCAAAAAAGGAAACAATTACTTGCCGATAAAGGAGGATGACACAAACGATGACAGAAAGAAGCATCTAACCTATCTTGATGGAAAACAAAGTAGGATAGTAGCATTTCTAAAACGGTTGCATTGATTCATATTAACAAAGACATTCTCTTAAAACAACATTTGTTAAAAAATGTAATTTACTTTTAACAGTGGCATTGCTTCAGTTTTTCGGCGGCATTCTTAGATTAACAACAGCAAAATAGTTGTATGGGACATGCCAGCACCATGTGCGTCCACACGTATAAATGGGTGATGCAGAGTATGTAGCCAAGCATCATATCTACGTTGGTCCCATATTTGTTCTCTTTGAACCTTTTTCCTATGTGAGGGCAGCAAATCTAGTCCTACACAAACTACCTGGCCCCTCAGTTTCTTTCCCTTTTCAACAAAGAAATTGGTTCCTTACAGATGTGTGTACTAGGTTACCCCCTTTTTCCCTTTTCGACCAACAAAGCAGCTAGATAGCCAGTCTATACTACTTT
>NC_057807.1:293348632-293356121 GCF_018294505.1 Triticum aestivum
TTCTTTCTTCTTTGAACCAAGACCTAGATTCGACTACAGATCGAAAAAGATCCACATGCAGCTAGAGCATCGACGATTCCAAAGAAACTTATACCTTAGGGTCGTCGGGATGTGGCAAGGCGTCCGGCGGGAGGCCGGATCTGCCCTCACTACGTACGGCAGCGAGGAAGAAGGGGTCGGTGGCCCTCCCGCACAGGCGCTAGGTGAAAGAGAGTAGCGCAGCCGGCAATGGATTGCCTCCCTCACCGAAGGCAATAGAGTGATGATGCACCTCCTCTCCTTCCCAGTGCGACGGGATCCGGACACTTCCTTCACCAGCTGTGAGGGGGGAGAGAGAGAGAGAAGAGGCCAATGCAATCTTGTTTAGATCTGGTGAAGAGAGGGTGAGAGACTGTGAATATAGCAAACTCTAGCAAAGGAACACCGAGCCTCCAGCGTGTATATACATATATATATATATGTATGTAGTGCGGCGAGAGTGTGGATAGTGCAAACCCTAGCGAACAAGTGCTGAGGCTCCACCTTATATATATACTGTAGTACGGACTGAGCTCCGGCGCCTTAATTGCACCTGCTTTTGGCTGTATGGCAGGTGGGCCAGCCACATTTTGGGCCCACCTGTCATAAACCCAAAGGCATGTGCACTAAAGTCAATGAAGTTGCGTCCATATAGTACTCGTGTATACGACTAATATATAGTGGAGTGGTTTTCTCATTCTCTCTATAACAATCGTTTTAAATTGTGTAAGTACAAAACAAAACTCTTTATTTAACGTACATCGAAGAAAACTACTACTACTTCCGATGAACTAACGATCCACGCATCCTGGTCGCACTTCTTGTCCTTCACGCGCGGTACACTACCCACCCTTAAGTGAACAACCACACATGCGCAAAATTATCGGAAACGTGTGAGAGTGTGTAAAAATAAAGAATTTAAATTTCAATCATCAGAAAGGTTTGAGAGTATGTACAGTTTGCCCTCTCTAATAATTATGGTTTGTTGTGTTCGGCCTAAACTTGGTCAAACTTTACAAAGTTTGACTTCAGACAAATCTAATATGCGGATTAAATAAAAATGGAGGGCTACTACATCCATCCGGGTTTTTAGTCCACACCATTTTTTTAATCAAAGTTAATAGCTGGACAAATAAAATTACAGGGGAGTTGGAGACAAAGTTGTGAGAAGGCTTAGAAATCAATACAAAACTTATGCTCTTAGCACCAACGCCAATCCTTCTTCGAGGAAACATTTGGTTTATAGCCAATTGTGTGATAAAATTGCACCAACGTGAAAGACGACTACGTCTCCAACGCAACCAAGGTGAACTGATGAAGGATATCATCTTTGTGCGTAACAAGCAAAGAGCACTGATGGAACACAACTTGTTTTTGATTGAAAATTGATCAGCTTCACCAGCCGACGCAACCATGAGGCGCAACCATGAGCATCGGTAGGTCATCATGGTGATGCATCATCCATTTGACATCAAGTTTGGGTGAGGCACCTATGAAGTTTGACAAATCCTCATTGTGGTCTGTTTCTTCTCAGTAATCAAGCTCGAGGAAGGAAGAACCACGTGGCACAGGACAGTGATGCGGAACAACAATTGCGATCCAATTTTGTGCAGTTCCACTAAAATTGAGGAATACATGCCCGGGTATGGAGATACGCATCGTTGTTTCCAAAAATATATAAAAAAAGGGATATAGTGTTGTTACTTTGTTTTACAAGATTAACAACGACATCTCAATTGTTAATAAGAATGAATGAAAAGTACACCAACAAACAGAAGCATCATGATTATCTTGATGGGAACTAAACCAGGATGCCCGACAAAAAAAGCATTTCTTCATTTAACCAGTGATAGTATTAGATTAGCAGCAGCAATAGGAGCATATGGACAATGACCGCACAACCACCATGTACGTTTTGTCGAAACAACATGTATACCTCCACTGAGGCATAAATCAGGACAATTTTTCGAGTGGAATTTCCTCTATAATAGTAGGTGATGTTGGAACAGCCGACGAACCCTAGCTACTATACATGGGGAGCTGGGCAGTAGTCGCATAGAAGAAAACCGGCACGCAACGACCTGGTGAGCTAGACCAGTACAAGAAGTTATACCTCAGGTGGGCGAGATGTCATTTAGGCGGGCGAGCGGGATCTGCCCACACGACGGAAGCGAACAAGGGCGCGGAGGACCTTCGTCCGCGCCAGCACCGGCTCCAAGAGGACGGTGCACATAGACTTCCTCCATCGCCAACGGCGACAACGTCAACGCTGCACCTCCTCACCTCCCGCAGCGGA
Source organism: Triticum aestivum (assembly GCF_018294505.1). Taxonomy (NCBI): domain Eukaryota; kingdom Viridiplantae; phylum Streptophyta; class Magnoliopsida; order Poales; family Poaceae; genus Triticum; species Triticum aestivum. The sequence goes on from NC_057807.1 coordinate 293,350,947, forward strand.
CGGGATTCGGCCGGATTTGTGACCACCGATGAGGAGAGAGATAGAGTGGACACTGTCCTGTTGTTTTGATATGGAGAGGGTGAGAGAGCGAGACACAAGAAACTCTATCAAACAAGAGGCTATAATGGAGTAAAAAAATTTCTCCATAGAAGTGGTTTTAAATAGAATACACGCGTTCCCGTAAAAAAGAAACGAAAACTGGCGGACAAATTTTTAACGTACCAAGAAAGAAAACTCGATCAAAAACACGCCCCCGCTTCTAGGTCGCGAGAGTCGTCACACACACACATAGACAAAGACATGCATATCCGTGTTTACGTAAAATTCCATTTCCATCTCCATCTCCAATCATATTTGTCCAACTAGCACATTATTTACATTGTTAATTATATATGAAGCAATATTAACGTACAACATCTCTTGTTTGCACCGTCCGGACCGCTGCCATGGCTCCTGATCAACCTAAACCCTCTTCATCACCCGAGTGTGCTTCCCTCCCAAAAAGGTCAATGCCGCATTCATACCTGGCCAGAGCGGACGTGACCTCTCACTGGCGCCGGCATTGAAGTGGCGCGCCGACCGAGAGAGCGTTGCCTGCGCTGCTTCCTGGTGCACGCGATTGCTCCGCGTTCAAAGGTCGCAATAGCCGGCCACAACATGCATGTAAAAGGAAGATGGACTCATCACAAGTATAAGCCGGTAGAAGTAGAGAAAGATCAACATGAAGATGCAGCTACGTGGGGAGCTGCGGCAGCGGAGCAAGCCGACTCCAAAAGGAAGATGGACTACCTGGGATGTTAGGTTGTACCTAGAAGGGCGGTTGGGACGCGACATCGGCCCATACCGCGATGACCCCCGATTGGGACGCACCGACTGTGGGTTTTCTCCCTCGCTGATGTCGATCGCGTCTATGCAGAACATTGTTCCCTTCCCCCAGCTACGGGATCAGGCCAGATATGTGACCAGCGGTGTGGCCACCATCATTCTATGCTTGTAAAGAGAGCAACCCAAGCAAGCAGGCTTGTAGCTTAGGCTCCTGCTAGTGTATATATAGTGGTTTTCTTTTTCTCTCCATATCAACCATTTTATATTACGTACATGTCATTGAAGAGTGAAATAATGGTTGCTTCTTCCGACTAACTTACCGTGTGATTTGACTGCTCCTTAGTGGCCCCTACACGTACTCCCCCTATGTGTATGCAATAGTCACACGTACACATGGACGCAAAACCGCCGGAAAATGTATATATTGAGCGCAATGAGCGTATTATGAAGTCCATTGACCGTATTTTTACAAATATACAGTGATAGACAGTGTATTTATCTCATTTGAAATTAAGCCATATTAACCAGAGAGGAGGCGATATGGACTAGCATTACTTTGTTGTGTCCCGTCAAGTTGCCGAACGAGGAGAAGCTTGCAGGACGGGAGAAGCTTGCGCACGGTGGCTCACAAGGCAAGGAGAAACTTTTGACTAATGCAAGCTCTCCCTCGCTCAGGTTGTGGACGTGCAACAGTTAATTCGGTGTCAGATTGCCAGAAGCATACACTATACTAGTACTATTATTGTTCGACTTCCCGAAGAGGCGAACAACCAAGCGCAAAGTTTACTAGTACTAGTACTACTACTATAGTCTATAGAGGTATGTACTATACTTGTACTAGGAACCGGATGGAGGAGCATCTGCACTCTTATTACATTTTTAAAATGTGATAAAGCAATCTTCAACACATTTGGTTCTCTTCGAGGATTCTCGCATGTGATAATGGAAGTTGATTGCATGGAACACTCGCCACAATTCTCGCTTAATTCTGGCTCATATCCTGTTACAAATAGGAGCGCTCGGTAATATTTCCTATTTTTTGTTATTCGGCATGTAAACAGGCCAGCAAACCTTGCGGCGCATCTTTGTGCGAACCATGATTGCTGCACTTTGAATGTGGCCGAGAGCTGGCTTGATGAAACACCTCGCTTCCGACTTCTTTTTTTGCGGGGTACCTCGCTTCCTAGTGACCAGTGTCTTGGCTGATCGTCCTAAGAATGCTTATATATGAATAAATCTCTCTCATTTACCCGCAAAAAATTAAGCCATATTAACCAGAAAGGAGGGAGTATGGACTAGCACTACTTTTTGGTGTGTCCCGTCAACATGTAGAACGAGGAGAAGCTTGCAGGACAAGGTGAAGCTCTCTTACGCCTTTTGACTAATGCAACCTACCCTCGCCCAGACGGTGGACATGCATCAGTCCATTCGGTGTCAGATTGTCAGAGGCATACACTGTAGTACCCAACATGCGGAGTACCACTACCATCATTGTTCGACTTCACGAAGAGGCGAAGAGCCAAGCGCAAGGTTTAGTAGTACAAGTAGTATTACTACTAGAACCGCATGGTGGAGTGTCTGTACTCTTATTTATTTTTTAATCTCTGATAAAGTACACGTTTATTCTAGAGAAGGGCAGAAAACAGCAGCCCAACATGTAATGATGATATCGATCAACCATGCTCGAATATATCTTGGCCTCCGTGCGAGCCTGTCTGTGTGTTCTCGCTCCTCGTCTCTCTCAAGCAACGGCGGGTTGGCCATTTTGCCGTCAATTGAGATCGGTTTGCTCACACTTCGGTCCCACATGTCAGTGATATGCCAAGAGGAGGTGCGTTGACCGACTGGCCATACGCGTAATTGGTTTTGCACCTTCGTACTACTCCTCTCTCTGTCACAGTTTACAGGGCGCGCTTCATTATGATGCATTTCTCTCAATGCATTTCCACCACCAGAGAGACTTTAGACGCGTTTGGTTTAATGCTCAATTAATTAGGGTGTGGCAACCGCAATCAAGTCCACAATTTTCTCTTGATGTACTACTACGGAGTGGAGTAAGTGCATGCATGTGTGTACCCGGGGTGGAAGCACTGCATGCATGTGTGTACACATTATTTCCTCTAGTAATAGACGCCGTGCTATAACTAATAATGCTATTTTTCAAGTCGATCGCTAGTCGCCTTGGTCCCACAGATTTTTTCTTTTTTCTGAAGCGCGCTCTATAAAAAGTGACGGATGGAGTAGTATGAGCGGATTCAAAGAAGAGCTTATTGATGGTTTCTTCTTCTGAGCAACTTATAGTGGGAAAGGTGGGGCTTATGATTTGACTGCTCATTACTCACTATTAATGCGGCGCAATGACCGGGCTGAGTCTCCCGTGCGGTTGTGCACACCCCCTTGGTTCTTAAATATACTCCGGAGTATTTGTCTTTCTAGAGATTTCAACGAGTGACTACTCAAATATTTTTCTTTTTAGAGATTCAAATGGACTACTACATACGGATGTATATAGACATATTTTAGAGTGTAGATTCACTCATTTTGCTCCGTATGTAGTCACTTGTTGAAATCTCTAGAAAGACAAATATTTAGGAACGGAGGGAGTACACATAAGAAGCAAAATGAGTGAATCTACACTCTAAAATATGCCCATTTGAAATTTGTAAAAATACAAACATTTAGGAATGAAGGAGTATAATTTTGTGCATGGCACATGGACCCGGATGCTGAAGAGGCTTCTGGCAATGCTATCAAGCTTCCAACATTTGTTTACATAATTGACGTACTATACAAATAATTTTCCAGCGACATGAAATTGTACAATGGTGTGAGCTTTCATCTTTTGTTTTGTGTGTCTTGCCATTGATGCTCTTTCGGAAACAATAAAAAACTAACTTCCTTGCTAATGCATCTCAATTATTAGCAGATCAGAGCAAATATTTACATCACAACTGAAGACAAAGTTGTGAGAAAGTGTTAAATTAGATCTGATCCATGCTTTCATTGGCAGCAACGTCCCCCCAGCTCTGTCTAAATCAACAAGGCACGTTGGGAAAAAAAGTACTTGTTTGGAGCATGCAACATTCCGATCATTTTGTGCAGTTCCACTAAAATAGAGTTGAGCGTCCCTGTTTCAAAGATATTAAGTGTGATTACAATAATAGAGGACTGCTGATGAAACAATAAACACAAAAATAGAAGTCGGTCACCTTTGTAGTCTCTCTTAAGACTAACTAGTTGGAGAAGATTAGGCTCGGAGTTGGATGAGGAGGATAGAGTAAAACCAATCTCCCTTTGTGCAGTCGCACTGAAATGTAGAGACGTTGCCCATGTGACATTTTAGTACAACTGCACAAAACACTCTTAAGAAAAAAGTGATTTGTGCAGTTCACCAAAAGGTCGCAATAGCAATGAGGTGAAATGGATAGCCCTCTTTGCAAAAAAGAGGTTGAAAGGAAACAATTACTAGCGAATAATAGTTGATGACACATGCGACGACAAAAAAGAAGCATATTCCTTGTCCTAAGGGAAGTTAATAACACGGTTGTGTTTGTCTAAAACTGTGTGAGGACAAGATTAAAATAAGGAAAGTACGCCGGACAAGCTATGTTTTGGGCAAAGAACTATGGAAGATCCGCATGCAGCGACGTGGGAAGACGGGCAGTGGAGCAAGGCTGGAGGGGATACCTGGAGATCATCGGGATGTAACTAGGTGAGCGGCGGCGGGTGGAATCTGCCGATACTGCGGCAGCGAGCAGGTGGCGTAGGCAATACCGTGCCGGAGCTTGGTCAGAGAGAACGGCATGTACCACAAATTGGGACGTGATGCCTCAGCGCCATCGAACGGAGAAACGATGCACTTCCTCCCTTTCCACCGGTGGACGGGATGCGGCCGGATCAGTGACCAACGGTGAGAGAGAGAGAGAGGCCACCACAGCCTTGTGTGAGATACTCTGAAGAGAGACAAACTAGGCAGGCAGGCTCCATTGTATATAGTGGAGCGGACTACCTTTTTCTCCATAAAAATCATTTTATATTATGTGTACGTGCCATTGAGCAATATAACTTTATTTAAAAATAACGCGCCAACGCATCAAGTCAAACTTTGTTTCATGCACACGTGGTACACGACCTCCGTAGGTAAACAACCGCTATACGCATTCAAATTAGCATGTGGGCTGCCATTTCGTACAGAAATGAGCTCCACCGTGTACCCGCACGGGTGTGGCTGGGCACAAAGCGTGAGTACGTGCACGGTGCACCTATTCTCTTCTTGTATACATACACCACCTACGTGGGGTTGTGTGAGAGAGATACAAACGTAGAGAGATATAGTGTGTGGGTTCGTGA
>NC_057807.1:293356613-293361536 GCF_018294505.1 Triticum aestivum
TAATCGAAGAGAGGGATGATGTGTGTGTGTGTGTGTGTGCGTGTGTGCACGCGCGATCGATAAAGAGTGCCATCGAATTTGTGTGTGCCCACGTCAAAGATATAGAGTGGCTGGCCTACTGGAACATGAGAGGGGACATGTGCAGTTTGTCTCTGTGGCATGGATAACTACCTACAGCGCTCGACTATCGGTGTGTGGTGGGGGGGGGGAGGGAGGCCTAATTAACTATAGAGGTACAATGGCTGGTATATGTGTGGAGGAGGAGAGAGGCCTACCTCATGTATTAAGGGACATCGATCTACCTCATGTATTAAGGGAGATCGATCGGCATCCATGCATATGTGTAGGAGAGGACTAAGGTTGCGTGAGAGACAGAGCTAGAGTGTTGGAGGGGGTGGTAGTGGAGTTGCTTCTAACAAATGGTGGGATAGGCTTTCTAGAAAAACGGAGGACAAGCCTGCAATATCAATAAGAGAGGAGATGGCTGCTTGTCTGTGCACGTGCGTGTGAGAGACGGGTCAGGAGGCATGCACAAATGATGAGGGGGGACGATATGGCTGTGGTAAGCAGACATAACTACATAGGAAGATCACGCCCTTTGTTATAGAAAGGAGAGACATAACTTGTGAGGTACATCGATCAATGGGGGGGGGATAGTTAAAGTCGATCTAGGTATATGTTGGGAGATCGATCGGTATACATGCATGTGTGTGTTAGAAGCAAATGAGGCACGGGGAGAAGGATAGAGAGAGAGGGATGCATCTAGGAGGTGGTACGAGAGGCATACTATACCGAGGGGGGAGGAGTGTGCGAGTACGAGATCGATGAAAATAGTGGTGGAGTGAGGCATGGACGGTGATAAGATAAGAGGGGAAGCTTGTGTTTGTGCTAGGCACACCTGGCTAGAGAGGCATATCGATCGATGTGTGCCGTAAAGAAGGAGATGGGGGGCCTACACACACCGTGGGTGAACGACCTAAAGTGAAAACACGAATTTGCACAATGGAGCTAGAGAATGCTGAGGGAGGGTGAGACGGATGCGGGCGTGTGCATGCACGAGAGAAAGTTAGCTCTAGATACAAAGATAAGAGGATTGTGTGGGTGTAAAAGATGAATATAAATCATACTTCATTATAAAAAGCGAATTCGGATATTTGAAGAATTTATCATAGTGTTTTAAACCGACACATGTGTGAATATATATAACGGTGATACACATGGTGTGGTTGTGAACATGTTATATTGCATATAATATATTTTATCTCCACTCTTATAAAAAACGGAGTTGTTGAGGATGGTTTGCCTGCCATCCTACAATATAGGCTGTCCGATTTATATGTGGCGGATAGGAAGGAAACTATGGCAATTTTGAAAAAAGATACCCACACCCCTCTCCATATTTGCAAATTGGGCCTCCCCTTGATCATGTTGATGTTCTGTGGAATGCATGGGCATCTTGCTAGTACTATGTATAATACATAGAACATTGAGTATAATTTGGGCTAATGTGTGGCTTTTGCAGCTCAAGTCTAAATACTCGTCATAATGTAGGGGGCGGGGCACTATACTTTGTGTGATAAACATGGTGTACGTATGGAACATGGTTTAGATTATGAATATACAAATAGTACATCAAATGTACTATTATTTGGAATCAACATCAAGTGTATTCAAAAAATAGAATTCGAGTTCATGTAGTACACATAGTTCATATCTATCTCTATAGTAATCATGTGGTGTGTTATTAAGGTAATACATGAATGATGGTTCAAGTTGGCAACAATCACGATTGTAGATTCTTATTGAAATAGAGAAACGAATTCAAACTCAATTCGAATTGCAGCGGTAGTATAGACATTTGGAATGCACTAAAATGTTTGTATGAGTAGGTTACATGCATTATATAGCAAGCGAAAAAATTTAATTGGACATAACTTGGATTCATACTCCCTCCTTCCATCTATATAGGGCGTAATGGCTTTATAAAAAAATATAGGGCGTAATGAGTTTTTTAAGACCGCCTTTGACTATTAACAAGATTAATAGTACATGACATGCACAATGTGAAAATTATATCATTGAAAAAACCTTTCACACACAAATTTAATGGTGTGCTTTGTGTAAGTTGCATGTCATATATTATTGCTCTAATATTTGGTCAAAGTTAGCATCGAAAAACGCATTAGGCCCTATATAGATGGAAGGAGGGAGTAGCTTTGAATAGCATTTGTATAGTAAAACGGGCAAGACTCTCTCTTTGTGTGGTGCGAATAGTAATTTTTTTCGTTTTCTTTTTGGTTGAGGGAAGTGCGAATTGATTTGGTACGTACAAGTACAATATTACTACATGTTAGGCTTGTCCCTAAAATTCAACCCGCGCCTTGTTATATCGCAAAAATTCAGATATCGTCCTCCCAAAACTAGCGCCTTGCTATCCTGAAATTCGAACGCGCGCGAAAACTCCCTCGAGCTGCCAAATCCCGACATGTGAAATCCCCCTTCTAATCCTGAGCTGAAAGGGCCGCTATTTCAAATCGGTGGGGGTACTTTTGTAACACACCCTACATTTTGGACAAGCGCGTCCCTAAGTCATGGTTCACCCCCTCCCATTGCCCCCTTTTCGCCATTTGAAATCCCAAGCCGCCATAACCTCTTCGTTCCAGCAGCAAAACCCAACCCTCCTTCGTCCGCCACCTCACCGCTGCCCAGCCGAAGCCTCTTCCCCGACGACGTCGTCCACTACAACAGCTCGACGTCCCTCGTCCACCTCCCCGGATGAGGAACCCTCGTCCATCTTGTCGTCCTGCCGGTTCAGCCGTCCCGTCCTCCACCTCTAAAGAGCTGCTCCAATGATCGCCTCATCTATCGCGACTGCTCCATCCCCACAGCACCGCCTTAACCTGCTCCACCGGAACCGCAACATCCTGACCGACTCCTCGGACGAAGCCGAGGCCTACTCGGCACCACCAAAGAGGTTGTACACTCATCGCATCGCACCTTCTCCTTAACTCAACCTCCCGGCATTGACGGTGCTCCATCCCGCACCCCCATGGAGTGGCTACCTTGAATCCGGTGCCGTGGGCGGCATATTCACGGCGGCTCTCCCCAGTGCGAGGCCCCTTCGGCGGCGGTGTCTGATACGTCTCCAACGTATCTATAATTTTTTATTGCTCCATTCTACTTTATCTACTATTTTAGGCAATATTGGGCTTTATTATCCAGTTTTATATTATTTTTGGGACTAACCTATTAACCGGAGGCCCAGCCAAGATTTGTTGTTTTATGCCTATTTCAGTGTTTCGAGGAAAAGGAATATCAAACGGAGTCAAAACGGAACGAAATCAACTGGAGAAGTTATTTTTGGAAGGAAAGCCACCAGATAGACTTGGACTCTACGCCAGAAGATACGGGAGCTGGCCACGAGGGTGGGAGGCGCCCCCTTGGGCGCGCCCCCTGCCTCGTGGGGCCCCCATAGCTCCATCGATGTACCCCCTGCACCCATATATACCTATGTATCGTAAAACTTCCAGAACAAAAGATAGATCGGGAGTTCCGCCTCCGCAAGCCTCTGTAGCCACCAAAAACCATTCGGGACCTTGTTCTGGCACCCTGCCGGAGGGGGATCCCATCACCGGAGGCCATCTTCATCATCCCGGCGCTATCCATGACGAGTAGTTCACCCTCGGGGCTGAGGGTATGTACCAGTAGCTATGTGTTTGATTTCTCTCTCGTGTTCTCTCTCGTGTTCCTCTATGGCACGATCTTGATGTATCCCGAGCTTTGCTATTGTAGTTTGATCTTATGATGTTTCTCCCCCTCTACTCTCTTGTGATGAATTGAGTTTCCCCTTTGAAGTTATCTTATCGGATTGAGTCTTTTATGAGAACACTTGATGTATGTCTTGCCGTGATTATCTGTGGTGACAATGGGATATCATGTGCCACTTGATGTATGTTTTGGTGATCAACTTGCGGGTTTCGTGACATTGGGAACCTATGCATAGGGGTTGGCACACGTTCTTGACTCTCCGGTAGTAGCTTTGGGTCACTCTTTGAAGTACTTTTATGTTGGTTGGATGAATCTGAGATTGTGTGATGCATATCGTATAATCATGCCCACGGATACTTGAGGTGATAATGGAGTATCTAGGTGACATTAGGGTTTTGGTTGATTTGTGTCTTAAGGTGTTATTCTAGCACGAACTCTTTTATAGATCGATCCGAAAGAATAACTTTGAGGTGGTTTCGTACCCTACCATAATCTCTACGTTTGTTCTCCACTATTAGTGGCTTTGGAGTGACTCTTTGTTGCATGTAGAGGGCTTGTTATATGATCTATCTATGTTATTATTGTTGAGAGAACTTGCACTAGTGAAAGTATGAACCCTAGGCCTTGTTTCCTATCATTGCAATACCGTTTACGCTCACTTTTATCATTAGTTACCTTGCTGTTTTTATTATTTTAGATTACAAAAACCTATATCTACTATCTATTTTGCACTTGTATCTTCATCTCTTCGCCGAACTTGTGCACCTATACAATTTACCATTGTATTGGGTGTGTTGGGGACACAAGAGACTCTTTGTTATTTGGTTGCAGGGTTGTTTGAGAGAGACCATCTTCATCCTACGCCTCCTACGGATTGATAAACCTTAGGTCATCCACTTGAGGGAAATTTGCTACTGTCCTACAAACATGTGCACTTGCAGGCCCAACAACGTCTACAAGAAGAAGGTTGTGTAGTAGACATCAGTGTCCATACCAGCCAGATCTGATGCTGCTACTCCGGCTCTCGCTCGCTCGCTCCTGCTGCTGCTGTTGCTCGGGCTCTCGCTTGCTTGCCCAGCTACTGCTGCTCTGGCTCTCAATCGCTCGCTCGCTCGTGCTGCTGCTGCTCTCCCCCTCGCTCGTGCTGCTGCTCTG
>NC_057807.1:293361833-293554177 GCF_018294505.1 Triticum aestivum
AGCGGGGACGGGGGCTCGCCGGAGAGGTACCCCACTATCTATGTTAGGGTTCAGGGTGGGGGCGGGGGCCCTAGATGGTTGGCCGGGGCAGCGGTGGACCGACGGTGGGGAGTTGTTTCGGGGCGGTGAGGAGGCGCTGGGGGCGGTGGTTCGGCCGGTGGTGGCTGGTGGCTCAGGGGGGTGCAGGTTGAAGATGAACTGCATGCCCTCCCTAAACTACATGTCAAGTGCCTCTCTGCTACCATTGCGTTCAGTTTCGACAGTAACATTCAGATTCAACAATAAATTTTAGTTTTGACAGTTAAGTTCAGAGTCAACAGTTTTTACCTCATCTGTTGTAGTCAGGTGGTTTTTGGTGATGTAAATTCTACATCTATTTTACATCATCTATTGGAGATGCTATTAGAATCCCACTTGAGATTGATGATGCCTATCTTGTGCTGCTTCATCCTTGACGTCTTACGGCTCACCGGAGCTGCTCCAACGACAGAACGATCCATCACCACAGAGCAGTGCCCTGGACGCCGTCTACAGATTCCTCAGATCTTCCTCCACACCTACGACAACCACCTCTGCCTCAACTACTTCAGCGACCAACCCAATGATGCTGAGGTCGACACGGCTACGTCAAAGAGGTTGTATAGTTGTTGCATCACTTATTACTATACATTCATGTCAATCCATTAGGGCTATTTTGGTTCAACGGAAAAACGTAGCAATAGGTAATTTTCCAATGGCACTCTACTATTCAATTATTCATGCATTTTTTTGTTGAAAGGAATGAAGCAAGACATCCATCTGGACTTACTTTTCAAAATCCTATGCATGAAAACAAGACCAAGTGCATTAGTGGCAGAATAACATTCTTGCATGAAAACAAGACCAAGTGCATTAGTGGCAGAATAACATTCTAAATGTACACACTTTCATATGGTTTCACTTTATTTTGGCCATGTTTCTTTGCATTCCTATGCTCTTCCAATTCCTGTAAACCAAACACCCAAGTTGACAGAAATCCTCTGCTTACAAATGCTCTGTTTACCATGTGCATTCCTATCCTATTCCGGTGTTTTTCCTATCCCTGCATTCTTAGAATCATGCAAGCCAAATGAGCCCTTATAGAATTGCTTCAGTTACAGGTAGGTGTCGAAGGGAACTTTGTGTGGTTTGTCCTGCTCCTGCCGCGACGTCTTCCACCTCACCTGAGCTGCTTCATCGACAGAAGCATCCACCAAACCAGACATCACGACTCCTGACCGTCTTTCGCAACCTCAGTTCTCCTTCCCTGCCGCCGGCACCAGCCGCAACGGCATCACCATCATCGACTCAGCAGATGAACCAGAGGAGTACACGGGTCCACAAGAGAGGTTGCACTCTTTTGTTTCTGCTTATGTTATGCATTGCTTAAAATTACCTGCTACTTTATCGTCATGTTCACCTCTTGGACTCCAAGTCAGGTCCAAATTAATGTTCAAACTTGAGTTCTAAATTAGTTGTGGGGCACATATCGAGGAAGCAATGAATAGTATCTCTGTCTAATATCTGGTTCACCTAGGGTATGCCTATCTTGTTCATCTTTTGTGGGAAATAAATAGTAAAGCAATCATCATCTGTCTTTTATTAAATTAAAGCAATCATCAGCATGCTATCATTTTTTTGGATCCACCCACTGGTTGTTACCATCACTCTAAATTTCTGCATGCTCTCCTTACATAATCTCACCATATTTTTTTGTATGCATGTCAGATATTGTACACAGTCATGCTGAACATGTAGAGAAAAAGAGAAGAGTTTTGCACGGCAATACAATGTCATGCAGACATCGCTCCATGGTGGGTTCAATGGCAAACCCTCCCCACCCCTCTCCAGATTGTAATCCAGAGGAAGATATCTGTTCTGAGGCGGATTCAGACGCCGTTGACCACTCCTATTTACCCCCAAGGTGTTTGCTCTACCTTGGCATGATGATGTTAGTCATATCATGCATATGTTGCCTTGTAGTGCCTACTTTTGACATCATATATGTCATCTTCTTAGTTTATACATGTTCTATAATGCCACATGTTTAGTTTCTATATCATATATGGGAATTATGTTGTCTCATGTCTTTTAGCCAGCCATAATATATGTGAAATGTGCAATGCCATCCTGTTTAACCAGACATCATATATTTGAATGATATCTTTCCCATCCTTTTCTTCATTACATTTCCATTTGTCGACAATGTTTGTACATTAAACTGCTCTTCCTTTGAATCAGCCATTTGGGTGGGAGATGGAAAAATCTGGAGTGAAAACAAGGCCTTCAGAGCAGATAGTGCTACGTGTCAAAGCAGATTTCTTGTTGGGTCCCGATAGCTCCTCACAGATGGATTCAAAGACAGATGACCAATCCTATTCCCCCACCGAGGTGTATGCTCTAACTTGGCATGGTTATACTACTCATATCATGCATATGGTGTCTTGCATTGCATAGTTTAGACATCATATACACAATATTCAGCACCATGTTCTTAGTTCAGACAGCATATCGAATGCCCTCTGTTTAGCTTATAAATCACATATGTGAATTAAATGATGCGATCCTGATTACTTAGATAACATGTAGGTGAATTATGTCATGCGATCCTATTTAGTTATTCATCATATCTTTGAATTATGTTATGCTATGCTATCCAGTTTAGATAGACATCATATATGTAAAATTATGTCATGCTATCCGTTTTAGTTAAACAATATACATGTCAACTATTTCAAGCCCTCTTTTTCCACATTATCTATTGCATCTGTCTCTCATACAATGTCTGTACATTCAACTATATTTCCTGTTTATCAGCCATTTGAATTGGAGCGGGTGATGCCAGTATCTAGCGGACTAAAAACACGGTCTTCAAATAAAATAGTGCTACCTCTTGGTGGAGATAGCACCCCGGTTGTACATGCACGAGAACCAGCCCTACCACACATAACCCAAACTCTCGGAGATTGTACCCCTACTGCGATGGACAGAGAACCAACTTCACCCAATCTAACCCCAACCTCAGCAGGTAGTAACCCACTTCCTATTGACATGGCACCATCTCCACCATAGAGCTCCCAAACAAGAGCAGTTCGTATGGAAGCTCCAGTGCCCAAAGGGCCAGTACTACACGGCGAACCCCAACTCCACCAGTTAGTACGCCTATTCCTGTGGAGGAAGCACAACCAGCTAGTCGTAGTTTAGCATCTATCACATTTGATGTTGTTAAATCTTATGTGTGTATCTTCCCATCTTGGAAATATTATACTGAAGATGAAGGAAAATGCATGTTGCAGGTGTTTGTCCAGGAGTTATGTGTAAGTAATGTTATTCATGGCAATTACTTTGCTTTGTCCCATACATCCTACCTTCATGATGGTTATAATACAGCAAATTTTCCCATTTTTCTCTATAGAGAAGGACCGATTTGGAAACTCAGGATGAGGTAACCTGTGCTAATACCTCTACTATCTTCAAGAATGCTTGGTGGCAGTATCGGAATTACCTGAAGAAAACGTACTTCACCGGCAAAGAAACACATCAAATTCCCTTACATTCTCCTGAGACACATTTACTCGACGATGACAGGGAACGCCTTGTTCTATATTGGTCCCGAACCAAGAATGAGGTAAGGTCTATGAGCTCATTTTCTATTTTTAAGTACTATATTCTTGCGTCTTACTGTACTCTGTTCATGTAGAACAAGTGCCTAAACCTGAAGAACAATTGTTCTAATTTAAGATTCCATTGCTATCATAGTTCAAAAAAGTGCAAGTCATTAATTGTGCATTTTGCCACCGCCTTGTGCTTTACTGACCAAAGCGCATGCTTATGCGCAGTTATGCACAGATTAAGCGTAGTTATGCGCAATGCGTTTTGCGAACGCCTAGAGCCTAGGCGCGCCTTTTTTAACTATGATTGGTACCGTGCATACTGCTTTACTCTTGTATCACTGTATTTACTCATACAAACTTATTTTTAAATTTAAGGATCCAATCGAAACTCCAAAGACACAGCAGGTATGTTCAAGCATGGTTCTTTAACAGGTTTGCTCTTATCAATAGCTTCGTTGATTTCAATTTCAATTGTGTATACAGTTGACTTCTCATATCATGCACATTACTAGCATCACAAGAGAGCCAATAGTGTTGTTGTACATGTAGACCCGTGGTACCCATCTGAAATCTTGTTGTGCCGTGTAGTTTCCCACGCTTTGTATTCTTTCACTGCTGCTTTGTCTTGAACTGATATGATTTGAACCGTTTCTCTATTTTGATTTGGCAAGACAATGTAGTGACCATAGGACATAGATATATGTTTGTTTGATGCTATTATTATATACTAGTACTTGGCAATAGAATACTTGGTAGTTTAATCCTGTCCACCTTACTAATGAACTGGTTCACCGAAATGAGTTTCATATACTAGTACATGCTAAACCTGTTATGTGTCTGCTTGTTTCTTCTTTGAGAATGCTGACAGAATATTGGGGAAGAGTGCCTTATTAAGCAATGGTAAAGGAAGTAATGCAGATAAGGTTCAGGATAGTGACACATCCTTGTTGGTCTCCAACAAAGCTGATAAAACAACGAAGGAAGACTATCTTGAAGACAGTGAGACAACCCCAAAGTCCTGTCTTGGTTTAGTGTTCGAGTTACTGGCCACTACCACTTGCACAAGCTATTCAAACTCACTATCTGAATCAGTTCGTTTCTTGAGTCTCAACTACAAGCCGAAAGACATCGATCAACTGTGCTGCGACAAGAAGCGGAAGGATTGCGGAAGTCCCTGGAGCATTCAGATGCATACTTTCTGGTGCAACAAGCGTTGGAGGATTTTAGCGCCAAACAGGACAAAGCTAATAAGCTTGCTAAGCTTATTGCCAGCATGGTGGATACCCTGGACAACGTTTCTTGAGCTCTTCTAAAGTTGTTTCAGTTATGCTCTTGTTTTGTTGCCGCGTTTATTTGCACTGGTGGCCAATTTTGACAGCCAGTGTATGTAATATGCTGCTTTGTTCCCTATATTTGCACTGGTGTCGAACTTTGATGCCCAGTGGATGTAATATGTGTAATAGCGATAATAGGCTAGCGTTAATTGCTTGCTTATTTATTTCCTTATTGTCTTGTTTAGTTGTTTGCTTGTAGTCACTGCAGTTCCTTTTCTATGTTTTTCTAGTGGCCACAATGGCCTATTTTTGATAACTAGGCCAAAATAATCATGGCAACACACGGACTGTTGTAACCATGGGCCTCTCGCGGGCAGTATGATCCATGGGCCTTCTATGGGCAGTAGGATCCATTGGCCTTCTATATGGGGCATAGGATCCATGGGCCTTCTACGGGTCGTAGGATACATGGGCCTTCTACGGGTCGTATGATCCATGGGCCTTCTATCAGCCGTATGATCCATGGGCCTTCTACGGGCCGTAGGATCCATGGGCCTTCTACAGGGCGTATCATCATTATGTCAATCATGGGCCATACTATTCGTGGACCATAACGGGCCGTTAATAGGCCGTATTTGATAACTCTATGAAAACAGCCGAATGGTTTTTTTACATGAAAATGGCCCAACGTATTAACGGGCCACAAACGGGCCGACTGTAACGACGGGCTGAATTTGGCCCACAAGCAGAAATTCATAGTAACGGGCCGTAAGTAACTGAATGCTGGAAATGAGCCTAAGAATAAATGGGCCCTGAGAAGGCCGAAAGATAACTTGGGCTGGAAACGGCCCAATGGAATAATGGGCCGTTAATGGGTATAAAGTGATACACTATTCATTACGGGCCAGTTTCACCACAGGCTGTTAATGGGCCAAGAGTTACAAAGGGCCTCATATGGGCAGAAAGACGTCATGGGCCATAAATGGGCCGGAAGTTAAAACGGGCTGGAATCATATTGGACGGCCCAGATGAAGCTAATCGGCCTAATTCGGAGAGTCGTAACGGGCCCTGGGTTAGCGGGCTGTAAATGGGCTATATGCGAACATGTCGTTAACAGGCTTTCCGTGGGCCGGCCCGCCACCTTATGACCAAGTCAAGCGGGTCGGCCTTTTCACAGGAATGGGCCTCTGTTGGGCCGTGCCACATGTGCACGTATCATAGGCTCCTTGGGTCCAATGGGCGGATGATATCTGTCCCAACGGTGAGCCGACACATGTTTTCTCCAGCCAATGATGATTTTACACGTGGAAAATCCCCATTGGTCGGGGCTGTTAACGGGTTATCGGATCCAAAACCGGACCCGGTAGCTTAACGGCGTTCCGTTACGGTGGATGCCACGTGTCGGTCACCCTTGACGAAAGCACTTCTGTGACGCATGATTTATCGTCATGGAAGTGGACAGTTCCATGATGATAATTTTGGTAATGTCATGGAACACTTCTACGACAGCACAGGTATGATCTTGATTCTGTCATAAAATCATCATGGATGTACATGCATGACAATAAACGTGACCTACTATGACAAACACGTATCATCATAGAAGTGTATTTTTTTTGTAGTGTGTTGTGATGTCATATGGTCAAGACGTGATAATATATAAATTGTTGTATGAGATGATCATGTTTTGTAAAAGTTGTCGGCAACTGGCAGGAGCCATATGGTTTTCGCTTTATTGTATGAAATGCAATCGCCATGTAATTGCTTTACTTTATCACTAAGCGGTAGCGATATTCGTAGAAGCAATAGTTGGCGACACGACAATGATGCTTCGATGAAGATCAGGGTGCCAAGCCGGTGACGATGGTGATCATGACGGTGCTTTGGAGATGGAGATCAAAAGCACAAGATGATGATGGCCATATCATATCACTTATGTTGATTGCATGTGATGTTTATCCTTTATGCATCTTATTTTGCTTAGTTCGGCGGCAGCATTATAAGATGATCTCTCACTAAATTTCAAGGTATAAGTGTTCTCCCTGAGTATGCACCGTTGCGACAGTTTGTCGTGCCGAGACATCACGTGATGACCGGGTGTGATAAGCTCTACGTTCACATACAATGGGTGCAAGCCAGTTTTTGCACGCGCAGGATACTCGGTTAAACTTGACGAGCCTAGCATATGCAGATATGGCCTCGGAACACTGAGACCGAAAGGTCAAGCGTGAATCATATAGTAGATATGATCAACATAGTGATGTTCACCATTGAAAACTACTCCATCTCACGTGATGATCGGACATGGTTTAGTTGATATGGATCACTTGATCACTTAGATGATCAGAGGGATGTCTATCTAAGTGGGAGTTCTTAAGTAATATGATTAATTGAACTTTAATTTATCATGAACTTAGTCCTGATAGTATTTTGCAAATTACGTTGTAGATCAATAGCTCCCGTTATAGCTTCCCTATGTTTTTTATATGTTCCTAGAGAAAACTAAGTTGAAAGATGATAGTAGCAATGATGCGGAATAGGTCGGTGATCTGAGGTGTATCCTCATTACTGCACAGAACAATTATGTCCTTGATGCACCGCTAGGTGACAGAACTATTGCAGGAGCAGATGCAGACGTTATGAACGCTTGGCTAGCTCAATATGATGACTACTTGATAGTTTAGTGCATCATGCTTTACGACTTATAATCGGGACTTCAAAAATGTTTTTGAAATGTCACGGAGCATATGAGATGTTCCAAGAGCTGAAATTGGTATTTCAGACTCATGCCCGTGTCAAGAGGTATGAGACCCCTGACAAGTACTTTGCCTAAAAGATGGAGTAGAATTGCTCAACTAGAGAGCATGTGCTCAGAATGTCTGGGTACTACAATCACTTGAATCAAGTGGGAGTTAATCTTCCAGATAAGATAGTGATTGACAGAGTTCTATAGTCACCATCACCAAGTTACTAGAACTTCGTGATGAACTATATTATGCAAGGGATGATGAAAACGATTCCCGAGCTCTTCGTGGTGCTGAAATCGATGAAGGTAGAAATCAAGAAAGAGCATCAAGTGTTGATGATTAAACAAGACCACTAGTTTCAAGAAAAGGGCAAAGAAAAAAAAAGGAACTTCAAGAAGAATGGCAAGCAAGTTGTCACTCCCGTGAAGAAGCCCAAAGCTCAACCTAAGCCTGAAACTGAGTGCTTCTACTGCAAAGGAAATGGTCGCTGGAAGTGGAACTGCCCCAAATATTTGGTGGATAAGAAGGATGGCAAAGTGAACAAAGCAATATTTTATATACATATTATTGATGTGTACCTTACTAGTGCTCGTAGTAATCCCTGGGTATTTGATACTTGTTAGGTTTCTAAGATTAGTAACTCGAAACAAGAGTTGCAGAATAAATAGAGACTAGTCGAGGATGAAGTGACAATGTGTGTTGGAAGTGGTTCCAAGATTGATATGATCATCATCAAGCACTCCCTATACTTCTGGGATTAGTGTTGAACCTAAATAAATGTCATTTGGTGTCTGCGTTGAGCATGAATATGATTAGATCTTGTTAATTGCAATATGGTTATTCATTTAAGATAGAGAATAATTGTTCTTCTGTTTACATGAATAAAACCTTCTATGGTCATACACCCAATGCTAATGGTTTATTGAATCTCGATTGTGGTAATACACATATTCATAGTATTGATGCCAAAAGATGCAAAGTTGATAATGATAGTGCAACTTATTTGTGGCAATTCATAGTATTGATGCCAAAAGATGCAAAGTTGATAATGATAGTGCAACTTATTTGTGGCACTGCCGTTGGGGTCATATCGGTGTAAAGCGCATGAAGAAACTCCATGCTGATGGACTTTTGGAATCACTTGATTATGAATCATTTGATGCTTGCGAACCGTGCCTTATGGGAAAGATGACTAAAAGTCCGTACTCCGGAAGAATGGAACGAGCTAGTGACTTATTGGAAATAATACATATCAATGTATGCGGTCCAATGAGTGTTGATGCTCATGGCGGGTATCATTATGTTCTGACCTTGACATATGATTTGAGCAGATATGGGTATATCTACTTAATGAAACACAAGTCTGAAACATTTGAAAAGTTCAAAGAATTTCAGAGTGAAGTGGAGAATCATCGTAACAAGAAAATAAAGTTTCTACGATCTGATTGTGGAGGAGAATATTTGAGTTACGAGTTTGTCCTTCATTTAAAACAATGTGGAATAGTTTCACAGCTCACGCCACCTGGAACACCATAACATAATGGTGTGTCCGAACGTCGTAACCGCGCTTTATTGGATATGGTGTGATCTATGATGTCTCTTACCGATTTACCACTATCATTTTGGGGTTATGCATTAGAGACAGCTGCATTCACTTTACACAGGTCACCATCAAAAATCCGTTGACGACGCCTTATGAACTGTGGTTTAGCAAGAAACCGAAATTGTCGTTTCTTAAAGTTTGGGGCTGCAATGCTTATGTGAAAAAGCTTCAACCTGATATGCTCGAACCCAAATTGGAGAAGTGCGTCTTCATAGGATACCCAAAGGAAATTGTTGGGTACAGCTTGTATCACAGATCTGAAGGCAAGATATCCGTTGCTAAGAATGGATCCTTTCTAGAGAAGGAGTTTCTCTCGAAAGAAGTGAGTGGGAGGAAAGTAGAGCTTGATGAGGTAATTGTACCTTCTCCCGAATTGGAAAGTAGTTCATCACAGAAATCAGTTCCAGTGATTCATACACCAATTAGTGAGGAAGCTAATGATGACGATCATGAAACTTCAGATCAAGTTATTACAGAACCTCGTAGGTCTTCCAGAGTACGGTCCGCACCAGAGTGGTACGGTAATCCTATTCTGGAAGTCATGTTACTAGACCATGATGAACCTACGAACTATGAGGAAGTGATGATGAGCCCAGATTCCACGAAATGGCTTGAGTCCATGAAATCTGAGATGGGATCCATGTATGAGAACAAAGTGTGGACTTTGGTGGACTTGCCCAATGAGCGGCAAGCCATATTAAACAAATGGATCTTCAAGAGGAAGACGAACATTGATAGTAGTGTTACTATCTACAAAGCTCGACTTGTCGCAAAAAGGTTTCGACAAGGTCAAGATGTTGACTACAATGAGATTTCTCAACTGTAGCGATGCTTAAATCCGTCCGAATCATGTTAGCAATTGCCATATTTTATGAAATATGGCAAATGGATGTCAAAACTACATTCCTTAAATAGATATTTCTTAAAGAAGAGTTGTATATGATGCAACCAGAAGGTTTTGTCAATCCTAAAGGTACTAACAAGGTGTGCAAGCTCCAACGATCCATCTATGGACTGGTGCAAGCATCTCGTGTTGGGGAACGTAGTAATTTCAAAAAAAATCCTACGCACACGCAAGATCATGGTGATGCATAGCAACGAGAGGGGAGAGTGTGTCCACGTATCCTCGTAGACCGAAAGCGGAATCGTTATGACAACGCGGTTGACGTAGTCGTAGGTCTTCACGATTCGACCGATCCAAGCACCGAACGTACGACACCTCCGAGTTCAGCACACATTCAGCTCGATGACGATCCCCAGACTCTGATCCAGCAGGGTGTCAGGGATGAGTTCCGTCAGCACGATGGCGTGGTGACGATGATGATGTTCTACCGACGCAGGGCTTCGCCTAAGCACCACAACGATATGACCGAGGTGGAATATGGTGGAGGGGGGCACCACACACGGCCAAGGAACGATCACGAAGATCAACTTGTGTGTCTAGAGGTGCCCCCTCCTCCATATATAAAGGGGGGAGGAGGAGGGGGGCGGCCAATGGGGTGGCGCGCCCTAGGAGGGGGAAACCTACTCCAAGTAGGTTTGCCCCTCCCTTTCCTAGTCCAAGAAGGAGGGGGAAGGAAGGAGTGGGAGAGGGGAAAGGCAAGGCCCCCCCTTCCTTGTACTATTCGGACTCAAGGGGAGGGGGCGCGCCTCTTGCCCTGGCCGGCCCCTCTCTTTCTCCACTAGGGCCCAACAAGGCCCATTAGTTCCTGGGGGGTTCCATAACCCTCCGGCACTCCGGTTTTCTCCGAAATCACCCGGAACACTTATGGTGTCCGAATATAGTCGTCCAATATATCAATCTTTATGTCTCGACCATTTTGAGACTCCTCGTCATGTTCGTGATCACATCCAGGACTCCGAACAACCTTCGGTACATCAAAACTTATAAACTCATAATAAAACTATCATCGTAACGTTAAGCGTGCGGACCCTACGGGTTCGAGAACTATGTAGACATGACCTAGAACTGTTTCCGGTCAATAACCGATAGCGGAACCTGGATGCTCATATTGGCTCCTACATATTCCATGAAGATCTTTATCGGTCAAACTGCATAACAACATACGTTGTTCCCTTTGTCATCGGTATGTTACTTGCCCGAGATTCGATCGTTGGTATCCAATACCTAGTTCAATCTCGTTACCGGCAAGTCTCTTTACTCGTTATGTAATGCATCATTCCGTAATCAACTCATTGGTCACATTGCTTGCAAGCCTTATAGTCATGTGCATTACCGAGAGGGCCCAGAGATACCTCTCTGACAATTGGAGTGACAAAACCTAATCTTGAAATACGCCAACTCAACATCTACCTTTGGAGACACCTGTAGAGCTCCTTTATAATCACCCAGTTATGTTATGACATTTGGTAGCACACAAAGTGTTCCTCCAGTAAACGGGAGTTGCATAATCTCATAGTTGTAGGAACTTTGTATAAGTCATGAAGAAAGCAATAGCAACATACTAAACGATCAAGTGCTAGGCTAACGGGATGGGTCAAGTCAGTCACATCATTCTCCTAATGATGTGATCTCGTTAATCAAATGACAACACATGTCTATGGTTAGGAAACATAACCATCTTTGATTAATGAGCTAGTCAAGTAGAGGCATACTAGTGACATTAAGTTTGTCTATGTATTCACACATGTATCATGTTTCCGATTAATACAATTCTAGCATGAATAATAAACATTTATCATGATATGAGGAAATAAATAATAACTTTATTATTGCCTCTAGGGCATATTTCCTTCAGTCTCCCACTTGCACTAGAGTCAATAATCTAGATTACACAGTAATGATTCTAACACCCATGGAGTCTTGGTGTTGATCATGTTTTGCTCATGGAAGAGGCTTAGTCAATGGGTCTGCAACATTCAGATCCGTATGTATCTTGCAAATCTCTATGTCTCCCACCTGGACTTGGTCCCGGATGGAATTGAAGCGTCTCTTGATGTGCTTGGTCCTCTTGTGAAATTTGGATTCCTTTGCCAAGGCAATTGCACCAGTATTGTCACAGAAGATCTTCATTGGTCCCGATGCACTAGGTATGACACCTAGATCAAAAATGAACTCCTTCATCCAGACTCCTTCATTTGCTGCTTCCAAAGCAGCTATGTACTCCGCTTCGCATGTAGATCCCGCCACGACGCTTTGTTTAGAACTGCACCAACTTACAGCTCCATCGTTTAATAAAAAAAAGTATCCGGTTTGCGATTTAGAATCGTCTGGATCAGTGTCAAAGCTTGCATCGATGTAACCATTTACGACTAGCTCTTTGTCACC
Source organism: Triticum aestivum (assembly GCF_018294505.1). Taxonomy (NCBI): domain Eukaryota; kingdom Viridiplantae; phylum Streptophyta; class Magnoliopsida; order Poales; family Poaceae; genus Triticum; species Triticum aestivum. The sequence continues at coordinate 293,374,379 of NC_057807.1, forward strand.
TCCATAAACGAGAAACATATCCTTAGTCCTTTTCAGGTATTTCAAGATGTTCTTGGCCGCTGTCCAGTGATCCACTCCTGGATTACTTTGGTACCTCCATGCTAAACTTATTGCTAAGCATATATCAGGTCTGGTACACAGCATTGCATACATGATAGAGCCTATGGCTGAAGCATAGGGAACATCTTTCATTTTCTCTCTATCTTTTGCTATGGTCGGGCATTGAGCCTGACTCAACTTCACACCTTGCAATACAGGCAAGAACCCTTTCTTAGCCTGATCCATTTTGAGCTTTTTCAAAACTTTATCAAGGTATGTGCTTTGTGAAAGTCCAGTTAAGTGTCTTGATCTATCTCTATAGATCTTGATGCCTAATATGTAAGCAGCTTCACCGAGGTCTTTCATTGAAAAAACTTTTATTCAAGTATCCCTTTATGCTATCCAGAAATTCTATATCATTTCCAATTAACAATATGTCATCTACATATAATATCAAAAATGCTACAGAGCTCCCACTCACTTTCTTGTAAATACAGGCTTCTCCAAAAGTCTGTATAAAACCATATGCTTTGATCACACTATTAAAGCGTTTATTCCAACTCCGAGATGCTTGCACCAGTCCATAAATGGATCGCTGGAGCTTGCACACTTTGTTAGCACCTTTTAGATCGAGAAAACCTTCTGGTTGCATCATATACAACTCTTCTTCCAGAAATCCATTCAGGAATGCAGTTTTGACATCCATTTGCCAAATTTCATAATCATAAAATGCGACAATTGCTAACGTGATTCGGACAGACTTAAGCATCGCTACGGGTGAGAAAGTCTCATCGTAGTCAACCCCTTGAACTTGTTGAAAACCTTTTGCAACAAGTTGAGCTTTGTAGACAGTTATATTACCATCAGCGTCAATCTTCTTCTTGAAGATCCATTTATTCTCAATGGCTTGCCGATCATCGGGCAAGTCAACCAAAGTCCATACTTTGTTCTCATACATGGATCCTATCTCAGATTTCATGGATTCAAGCCATTTTGCGGAATCTGGGCTCATCATCGCTTCCTCATAGTTCGTAGGTTCGCCATGGTCAAGTAACATGACTTCCAGAATAGGATTACCGTACCACTCTGGTGCGGATCTTACTCTGGTAGACCTACGAGGTTCAGTAGAAACTTGATCTGAAGTTTCATGATCAATATCATTAGCTTCGTCACTAATTGGTGTAGTTGTCACAGGAACCGGTTCTTGTGATGAACTACTTTCCAATAAGGGAGTAGGTACAGTTACCTCATCAAGTTCTACTTTCCTCCCACTCACTTCTTTTGAGAGAAACTCCTTCTCTAGAAAGGATCCGAATTTAGCAACGAAAATCTTGCCCTCAGATCTGTCATAGAAGGTGTACCCAATAGTCTCTTTTGGGTATCCTATGAAGACACATTTCTACGATTTGGGTTCGAGCTTATCTGGTTGAAGTTTCTTCACATAAGTGTCACAGCCCCAAACTTTAAGAAACGACAACTTTGGTTTCTTGCCAAACCACAGTTCATAAGGCGTCGTCTCAACGGATTTTGATGGTGCCCTATTTAACGTGAATGCGGCCGTCTCTAAAGCATAACCCGAAAACGATAGCGGTAAATCAGTAAGAGACATCATAGATCGTACCATATCCAGTAAAGTACGATTACGACGTTCGGACACACCATTTCATTGTGGTGTTCCGGGTGGCGTGAGTTGTGAAACTATTCTGCATTGTTTCAAATGTAAACCAAACTCGTAACTCAAATATTCTCCTCCACGATCAGATCGTAGAAATTTTATTTTCTTGGTACGATGATTTTCTACTTCACTCTGAAATTCTTTGAACTTTTCAAATGTTTCAGACTTGTGTTTCATCAAGTAGATATACCCATATCTGCTCAAATCATCTGTGATGGTGAGAAAATAACGATACCCGCCGCGAGCCTCAACATTCATTGGACCACATACATCAGTATGTATGATTTCTAACAAATCAGTTGCTCGCTCCATAGTTCCGGAGAACGGCATTTTAGTCATCTTGCCCACGAGGCACGATTCGCAAGTACCAAGTGATTCATAATCAAGTGATTCCAAAAGTCCATCAGTATGGAGTTTCTTCATGCGCTTTACACCGATATGACCTAAATGGCAGTGCCACAAATAAGTTGCACTATCATTATTAACTCTGCATCTTTTGGCTTCAACATTATGAATATGTGTATCACTACTATCAAGATTTAATAAAAATAGACCACTCTGTAAGTGTGCATGACCAGAAAAGATGTTACTCATATAAATAGAACAACCATTATTCTCTGATTTAAATGAATAACCGTCTCGCATCAAACAAGATCCAGATATAATGTTCATGCTCAACACTGGCACCAAATAACAATTATTTAGGTCTAAAACTAATCCTGATGGTAGATTTAGAGGTAGCGTGCCGACCGCGATCACATCAACTTTGGAACCATTTCCCACGCGCATCGTCACCTCGTCCTTAGCCAATCTTCGCCTAATCCGTAGTCCATGTTTCGAATTGCAAATATTAGCAACAGAACCAGTATCAAATACCCAGGTACTACTGCAAGCATTAGTAAGGTACAGATTAATAACATGTATATCACATATACCTTTTTTCACTTTGCCATCCTTCTTATCCGCCAAATACTTGGGGCAGTTCCGATTCCAGTGTCCAATCTGCTTGCAGTAGAAGCACTCAGTCTCAGGCTTAGGTCCAGACTTGGGTTTCTTCTCTTGAGCAGCAACTTGTTTGCTGTTCTTCTTGAAGTTCCCCTTCTTCTTCCCTTTGCCCTTTTTCTTGAAACTGGTGGTCTTATTGACCATCAACACTTGATGCTCCTTCTTGATTTCTACCTCCGCAGCCTTTAGCATTGCGAAGAGCTAGGGTATACTCTTGTCCATCCCTTGCATATTATAGTTCATCACAAAGCTCTTGTAGCTTGGTGGCAGTGATTGAAGAATTCTATCAATGACACTATCATCAGGAAGATTAACTCCCAGTTGAATCAAGTGATTATTATACCCAGACATTTTGAGTATGTGTTCACTACCAGAACTATTCTCCTCCATCTTACAGCTATAGAACTTATTGGAGACTTCATATCTCTCAAGCCGGGCATTTGCTTGAAATATTAACTTCAAATCCTGGAACATCTCATATGCTCCATGACGTTCAAAACGTCCTTGAAGACCCGGTTCCAAACCGTAAAGCATGGGACACTAAACTATCGAGTAGTCATCTGCTTTGCTCTGCCAGACGTTCTTAACGTCGTCAGTTGCATCTGCAGTAGGCCTGGCACCCAGCGGTGCTTCCATGACGTAATTCTTCTGTGCAGTAAGGAGGATAATCCTCAGGTTACGGACCCAGTCCGTGTAATTGCTACCATCATCTTTCAAGTTAGCTTTCTCAAGGAACGCATTAAAATTCAACAGAACAACAGCACGAGCCATCTATCTACAACAAACATAGACAAGCAAAATACTATCAGGTACTTAGTTCATGATAAATTTAAGTTCAATTAATCATATTACTTAAGAACTCCCACTTAGATAGACATCTCTCTAGTTATCTAAGTGATCACGTGATCCAAATCAACTAAACCATGTCCGATCATCACATGAGATGGAGTAGTTTCAATGGTGAACATCACTATGTTGATCATATCTACTATATGATTCACGTTCGACCTTTCAGTCTCCGTGTTCCGAGGCCATATCTATATATGCTAGGCTCGTCAAGTTTAACCTGAGTATTCTGCATGTGCAACTGTTTTGCACCCATTGTATTTGAACATAGAGCCTATCAAACCTGATCATCACGTGGTGTCTCAGCACGAAGAACTTTCACAACGGTGCATACTCAGGTAGAACACTTCTTGATAATTTAGTGAGAGATCATCTTAAAATGCTACCGTCAATCAAAGCAAGATAAGATGCATAAAGGATAAACATCACATGCAATCAATATAAGTGATATGATATGGCCATCATCATCTTGTGCTTGTGATCTCCATCTCCGAAGCACCATCGTGATCACCATCGTCAACGGTGAGACACCTTGATCTCCATCGTAGCATTGTTGTCGTTACGCCATCTATTGCTTCTACGACTATCGCTACCGCTTAGTGATAAAGTAAAGCAATTATAGGGCGTTTGCATTTCATACAATAAAGTGACAACCATATGGCTCCTGCCAGTTGCCGATAACTTCGGTTACAAAACATGATCATCTCATACAATAAAATATAGCATCACATCTTGACCATATCACATCACAACATGCCCTGCAAAAACAACTTAGACGTCCTCTACTTTGTTGTTTGCAAATTTTACGTGGCTGCTACGGGCTGAGCAAGAACCGTTCTTACCTACGCATCAACCATAACGATAGTTTATCAAGTTAGTCTTGTTTTAACCTTCGCAAGGACCGGGCGTAGCCACACTCGGTTCAACTAAAGTTGGAGAAACAGACACCCGCTAGTCACCTATGTGCGAAGCACGGCGGTAAAACCAGTCTCGCGTAAGCGTACGCGTAATGTCGGTCCGGGCCGCTTCATCCAACAATACCGCCGAACAAAAGTATGACATGCTAGTAAGCAGTATGACTTGTATCGCCCACAACTCACTTGTGTTCTACTCGTGCAAATAACATCAACGCATAAAACCTAGGCTCGGATACCACTGTTGGGGAACGTAGTAATTTCAAAAAAATTCCTACGCACACGCAAGATCATGGTGATGCATAGCAACGAAAGGGGAGAGTGTGTCCATGTACCCTCGTAGACCGAAAGAGGAAGCGTTATGACAACGCGGTTGATGTAGTCGTACGACTTCACGATCCGACCGATCCAAGCACCGAACGTACGGCACCTCCGAGTTCAGCACACGTTCAGCTTGATGACGATCCCCGGACTTCGATCCAGCAGGGTGTCGGGGATGAGTTCCGTCAGCACGACGGCGTGGTGACGATGATGATGTTCGACCGACGCAGGGCTTCGCCTAAGCACCGCAACGATATGACTGAGGTGGAATATGGTGGAGGGGGGCACCACACACGGCCAAGGAACGATCACGAAGATCAACTTGTGTGTCTAGAGGTGCCCCCCTCCTCCATATATAAAGGGGGAGGAGGAGGGAGCTGGCCAATGGGGTGGCGCGCCCTAGGAGGGGGAAACCTACTCCAAGTAGGTTTGCCCCTCCCTTTCCTAGTCCAAGAAGGAGGGGGAAGGAAGGAGTGGGAGAGGGGAAAGGCAAGGCCCCCCCTTCCTTGTACTATTCAGACTCAAGGGGAGGGGGCGCGCCTCTTGCCCTGGCCGGCCCCTCTCTTTCTCCACTAGGGCCCAACAAGGCCCATTAGTTCCCGGGGGGGTTCCGATAACCCTCCGGCACTCCGGTTTTCTCCGAAATCACCGGGAACACTTCCGGTGTCCGAATATAGTCGTCCAATATATCAATCTTTATGTCTCGACCATTTCGAGACTCCTCGTCATGTCCGTGATCACATCTAGGACTCCGAACAACCTTTGGTACATCAAAACTTTTAAACTCATAATAAAATTGTCATCATAACGTTAAGCGTGCGGACCCTACGGGTTCGAGAACTATGTAGACATGACCTAGAACTGTTTCCGGTCAATAACCAATAGCGGAACCTGGATGCTCATATTGGCTCCTACATATTCCACGAAGATCTTTCTCGGTCAAACCGCATAACAACATACGTTCTTCCCTTTGTCATCGGTATGTTACTTGCCCGAGATTCGAATGTCGGTATCCAATACCTAGTTCAATCTTATTACCGGCAAGTCTCTTTACTCGTTATGTAATGCATCATTCTGTAATCAACTCATTGGTCACATTGCTTGCAAGGCTTATAGTGATGTGCATTACCGAGAGGGCCCAAAGATACCTCTCCGACAATCGGAGTGACAAAACCTAATCTCGAAATACGCCAACTCAACATCTACATTTGGAGACACTTGTAGAGCTCCTTTATAATCACCCAGTTACGTTGTGACGTTTGGTAGCACACAAAGTGTTCCTCCGGTAAACGGGAGTTGCATAATCTCATAGTTGTAGGAACTTTGTATAAGTCATGAAGAAAGCAATAGCAACATACTAAACGATCAAGTGCTAGGCTAACGGGATGGGTCAAGTCAATCACATCATTCTCCTAATGATGTGATCTCGTTAATCAAATGACAACACATGTCTATGGTTAGGAAACATAACCATCTTTGATTAATGAGCTAGTCAAGTAGAGGCATACTAGTGACATTAACTTTGTCTATGTATTCACACATGTATCATGTTTCCGGTTAATACAATTCTAGCATGAATAATAAACATTTATCATGATATGAGGAAATAAATAATAACTATTATTTCCTCTAGGGCATATTTCCTTCATCTCGGAGTTGGAATATATGCTTTGATGACTTGATCAAAGCATATAGTTTTATACAGACTTGCGGTGGACCCTGTATTTACAAGAAAATGAGTGGGAGTTCTATAGCTTTTTTATATTATATGTGGATGACATATTGTTGATAAGAAATGATATAGAATTTCTGGATAGCATAAAGGGATACTTGAATAAGAGTTTTTCAACGAAAGACCTCAGTGAAGTTGCTTATATATTGGGCATCAAGATCTATAGATAGATCAAGACGCTTGATAAGATTTTTTTAATGAGTAAATACCTTGACAAGTTTTTCAAAGTGTTCAAAATGGACCAGTCAAAGGAGTTCTTGTCTATATTACAAGGTGTAAAGTTTAGTAAGACTCAAAACCCGACCATGGCAGAAGATAGAAAGAGAATAAAAGTCATTCCCTATGCCACAGCCATAGGTTCTATAAAGAATGTTGTGTTGTGTACCAGACCTGTTGTGCACCTTGGCATGAGTTTGAAAAGAGGGTACAATAGTAATCTAAGAGTAGATCAATGGACAGCAGTCAAAATTATCCTTAGTGAGGATTAAGGAAATATTTCTCGGTTATGGAGGTGATAAAGAGTTCGTCGTAAAGAGTTACATCGATGCAAGCTTTTACACTGATCCAGATGAATCTAAGTCTCAATCTGGATACATATTGAAAGTGAGAGCAATTAGCTAGATTAGCTCCATGCAGAGCATTATGGACATAGAATATTTGCAAAATACATACGGATCTGAATGTGGCAGACCCATTGACTAAACTTCTCTCACAAGCAAAATATGATCACACCTTAGTACTCTTTGGGTGTTAATGACATAGCGGTGTGGACTAGATTATTGACTCTAGTAAAACCTTTGGGTGTTGGTCACATGGCGATGTGAACTATGGGTGTTAATCACATAAAGATGTGAACTATTGGTGTTAAATCACATGGTGATGTGAACTAGATTATTGACTCTAGTGCAAGTGGGAGACTGAAGGAAATATGCCCTAGAGGCAATAATAAAATTGTTATTTTATATTTCCTTATTTCATGATAAATGTTTATTATTCATGCTAGAATTGTATTAACCGGAAACTTGATACATGTGTGAATACATAGACAAAACATATTGTCCCTAGTATGCCTCTACTTGACTAGCTAGTTTATCAAAGATGGTTATGTTTCCTAACCATAGACATGTGTTGTCATTTGACGAACGAGATCACATCATTAGGAGAATGATGTGATGGACATGACCCATCCGTTAGCTTAGCATGATGATTGTTACAGTTTCATTGCTACTACTCTCTTCATGACTTATACATGTTCCTATGACTATGAGATTATGCAACTCCAAATACCGGAGGAACACTTAGTGTGCTATCAAACGTCACAACATAACTGGGTGATTATAAAGATGATCTATAGGTGTCTCCGATGGTATTTGTTGGGTTGGCATAGATCAAGATTAGGATTTGTCACTCCATGTTTCGGAGAGATATCTCTGGGCCCTCTCAGTAATGCACATCACTATAAGCCTTGCAAGCAATGTGACTAATGAGTTAGTGACGGGATGATGCATTACAGAACGAGTAAAGAGACTTGTCAGTAACGAGATTGGACTAGGTATGGTGATACCGATGATTGAAACTCGGGCAAGTAACATACCGATGACAAAGGGAACTACGTATGTTGTTATGCGGTTTGACCGAGAAAGATATTCATAGAATATTTGGGAGCCTATATGAGCATCCAGATTCCGCTATTGGTTATTGTAGGATCTTGAAGTATGTCTAGAGGGGGGCTGATTATACTACTTGACCAATTAAAAACTTAACCTTTTCCCAATTTTAGTCTTTGGCAGATTTTAGCTATCTTAGCACAAGTCAAGCAATCTTCACACAATTCAAGCAAGCATGCAAAGAGTATATGAGCAGCGGAAAGTAAAGCATGCAACTTGCAAGAATGTAAAGGGGAAGGGTTTGGAGATTTCAAACGCAATTTGGAGACACGGTGATTTTTGAGCCGTGGTTTCGATAGGTGGTGCTATCGTACATCCACGTTGATGGAGACTTCAACCCACGAAGGGTAACAGTTGCGCGAGTCCACGGAGGGCTCCACCCACGAAGGTTCCACGAAGAAGCAACCTTGTCTATCCCACCATGGCCGTTACCCACGAAGGACTTGCCTCACTAGCGGTAGATCTTCACGAAGTAGGCGATCTCCTTGCCCTTAAAAACTCCTTGGTTCAACTCCACAATCTTTAGGAGGCTCCCAAGTGAAACCTAGCGAATCTAGGAGACACCACTCTCCAAGAAGTAACAAATGGTGTGTTGATGATGAGCTCCATGCTCTTGTGCTTCAAATGATAGTCTCCCCAACACTCAACTCTCTCTCACAGGATTTGGATCTGGTGGAAAGAAGATTTCAGTGGAAAGCAACTTGGGGAAGGCTAGAGATCAAGATTCATATGGTAGGAATGGAATATCTTGGCCTCAACACATGAGTAGGTGGTTCTCTCTCAGAAATGGTAAGTTGGAAGTGTAGGTTTGTTCTGATGGCTCTCTCTATGAATGAAGAGGAGGTGGAGGGGTATATATAGTCTCCACACAAAATCTAACCGTTACACACAATTTACCAATCTCGGTGGGACCGAATCAATAAACTCGGTCGGACCGATTTAGTAAACCTAGTGACTGTTAGTGATTTCGATGGGACTGACATGCAACTCGGTAGGACCGACATGGTTAGGGTTAGGGCATAACGTAATCTCGGTGAGACCGATTACACAAACTCGGTGAGACCGATTTTGGTAATAAGCTAACCAGAGAGTTGGTCAGGTAAACTCGGTGGGACTGGTTCACTCTCTTCGATGGGACCGAAATGTTACAAAAGGGAAACAGAGAGTTTACATTGCAATCTCGGTGGGTCCGATCGCTCACTTCGGTTATACCTAAACATTACGAAGGGAAACAGAGAGATTACAATCCCATCTCAGTGAGACCGAGATCCCTATGAGTGAGACCGATTTGCCTAGGGTTTGTGGCAGTGGCTATGACATCTGAACTCGGTGGCGCCAGATAGAAAGAATCGGTGGGGCCGAGTTTGACTTTAGGATTAGGTCATATGAGGATATGAGAAAGTAGTTGAGGGTTTTTGGAGCATATCACTAAGCACTGTGGAGCAAGAAACTCATTAAGCAACACCTCATCCCTCCTTGATAGTATTGGCTTTTCCTAAAGACTCAATGTGATCTTGGATCACTAAAATGTAAAATGTAGAGTCTTGAGCTTTTGAGCTTGAGCCAATCCTTTTATCCTTAGTATTTTGAGGGATCCACTTTCCTCATCCATGCCATGCCATTCATTGAGCTTTTCCTAAAATATTTGTCTTGGAAAAGTATTAGCTCAATGAGCTATATGTTGTTAGGAATTACCAAAACCACCTAGGGATAGTTGCACTTTCAATCTCCCCCTTTTTGGTAATTGATGACAACATATAGATCAAAGCTTCAACAAATGATAATAAGATTGAAAAACATCGTCACTTTGAGAAGTATGTGATAAGCAAGAGCTCCCCCTAAATTTGTGCATAGTTTAAGATTTGCTTTGGACCGCAAATGCACAAGGAGTTAGGCTCATGGGTTACTCTTCCATGTCACATACATCTTGGTGGAGCGCTCAAAATATTAAAGATTTAATACATGCACTCATCACCAAGGAAGAAAAAGCAAATAAAGTTGAATCACGAAGACAAGAGAGAACAAAAGCAAACTCTCTCTCTCGAAGCCTATGATCTATACATTTTTCTCCCCCTTTGGCAACAAGTTACCAAAAAGTTCATAGAAAATGCATAGTACTAGATCGACTCTCAGGCTTGGTCTTGATGTGGTGGTGTAGATATGACTCCAAGGACGAAGGCTTCTGTTGATGTGGATGGAGCTGGAGGAGTTGATGCTGGAGTTGGTTGCCCTGGAGCTATAGATGGTGCAGATGAAGTGGCTCTAGTGTCTGTCACTGGCACTGCAACTGATCTCTAGGCTCTAGGCACTCTGGCAAATGCATCTGTGGTTGTCTTGCCCTTCCTCTCCTGCATATCATCCTGAAGCTGCTCCACAACAGACTGGATCTCAGTCACTTTCACATCTAGGTCATAGAACTTTTGTTCCATGATTCTTTCCAGGCTCTCCTGGTTTTGAGTTAGGGTGGCCAACCCTTTCTCAATCCTCAGAGTTGATGCTTTTAAGTAACCAAGCTGGTCCTGCTTGCTCTTCAAAAAGTACTCAGATGCCTCCTCTAAAGTTGGCATCTTGGCAGCCTTGTCCTTCTTTGCCTTCTCCTTCTCTTGAGCTTGCACTGAAGATGGTTCATTCTCATTCATGACTACTTGATTGTCCTTAAAGTCTGGGTAGATAGCAAAGTGTTCCTTGTCCAACAGGTATTTCCCTGTGCCCATCTTGGAGTTGATCAGCTCCTGGATCTGTGGGGCATACCCACAGCTTCTCTTCTGGTCTGCTGTTGTCCTCTTGATAGTCTCAACTATGAGGCTCATGACCTTGAATTTCTGAGGCACATCGAATATGTGTAGCAAGTTTATTGAATGCCCTCTGATCATGTTGTGGTCACCTGACTTGGGCAAGAGAATGTGCCTTAGGATCCAGTTGATCGTTGGCAGCCCTGGCAGAAGGAAATGGACAGACCCAAACTTGAAAGTCTCAAGAGCTTTGTTTGGTATCTCCTTGTACATGTGTGACATAGAGTTGTGATCCTTCTTCTTCTTGGAGTAGACATCCAAGTCATCTTCACTCTCCTCTGGTGCATTGATCAGTTTGGCCCATTCTTCAATTATGGACTGATACCTTGTACCTTCAGACATCCAGACTATTCTGCCATCACGATAAAAGTGAGTTGTGGAGTAGAATTGCATTACGAGCTCATCATTCCAGTTGGTGAACTTCTGTCCAACAAAGTCATCAACTCCACAAGCCTTAAAGCTGTCAAACACTCCTGGGTAGTGATCCTCATTTGCCTTCATGTATTTCCAGTCCACCCACCTCATGTCACAAACTATGGGTTTCTTATCCAACAGCACAGTCTCATAGAAATCCTGATGTTCCTTAGTGTGGAACCTGTAGTCAACAGCAGTCCTTCTCCTAATTGCATAAGGATCAGACAATCTCCACTACCTGAGCCATGCATCCTTCCTCAGCTTCATGTTCTTAGCCACTGGATGAGCATCATTTTGGTCTGGAATCTTACGTTTCAGCTTCCTCAGCAACTTGTCCTTCATCTTCTACCTCAACAACTTCAGGCACTAGGGCCTTGTTCTTCTCAGGAGCTGGTATACTCCTGGTATTCCTTTTAGGTGCGGACTTGGCCTTGGAGGAAGCTTTGGGTGCTTCTTTGGGCTTTGATGATGCATCCCCTGACCTTATAGCATCACCCATAAGCTTTTGTGCCTTGGGTGCTGGAGCAGCAGCTTCTTCTTCCTCTTCCTCTTCCATCATGGAAGGCTGTCCAACAACTCTGGCCATGGTCTTCTTGACCCTTTCCTTTCTCTTCTTCCCTTCTGCAGCAGCCTCTTTGGGATCAGATTTCTCAGGTTTTTGAGTTGAAGCTCTGACTTTCAGCATAGGTGTCCTCTTGGCAGGGACCTTCCTGTTTAGTCCTGGCTTGGTGGATGCAGCTGAGCCATACTCCTTCTTGAGCACTATCTTCTTGGAAGTAGCCTCATCTTCTTCTGCCACATAGTCTTCATCCTCAGAGTCTGAGGTTCTCTTCCTTCTGGCCCTGGTGGCAGCTTTCGTCAAGTTGCTTGGAGTGCTCCTACTGCCCTCATCTAAGGTGCTAGAGGGACTAGTGCCCTCACTCATGTGAATCTGCTCCTCTTCCCTGTTCTGGCTATCACTTGTTTCTGACATGCTGCAAACACTGACTGCTGACCCTGTGAATAGATGTAGTTGAGATAGAATGGATGAGCATCACAAAATGCAGAGGTTTTTGCAAAATATTGACTCAAAAACTTAGTTTTAGTTTTCCACGGAAAGCATTTCGGATCTACTAATTTGCAAACTCGGTGATACCGAAGCAGATTTTGGAACCTAAACTAGTGAACTCGGTCAGACCGAGTCACAGTTTGGTGGCACCGAGACTGCTAGGGTTTCACAAAGTTCTAAACTCGGTCACACCGATTTGCAACTTTTGGTCAGACCGAGAATCACTTGTGCAATGGCATTAGCCGAATCGGTGGAACCGAGTTTTTCAGCTCGGTGGGTCCGAGATGGTTTTGGCGGAAACCTAACCCTAAATTTTCAATTCACATCTAATCTAAGGATTGATTTGACTGGATAGAAGTGTTTCAATCATGGCAAGAATCATGATGAACACAATGTGCTAGGAATCGGAGGGGGATTGCACTATGATCAAGTCCATACCCTAGTTTGGCGATGAACTCACTACAGCGGCAACAGCGGGGATGAATTCCGTTGACGGCGGCGGAGACCAGCGACTGGAGGCGGCTGGCGACGAAGTCGATGATCCGGAGACCTTGGAGGCAAAGCGAGTGAGGGAGTCCTGGATTAGGGGGTATCCGGATGGCCGAACTAAGACCTTTGGCCGGACTCCTGGACAATGAAGATACAAGATTGAAGACTCCGTCCCGTGTCCGGATGGGACTTTCCTTGGCGTGGAAGGCAAGCTTGGCAATACGATATGAAGATCTCCTCCCATTGTAACCGACTCTGTGTAACCCTAGCCCTCTCCGGTGTCTATATAAACCGAAGAGTTTTAGTCCATAGGATGAACAACAATCATACCATAGGTTGGCTTCTAGGGTTTAGCCACTCCGATCTCGTGGTAGATCTACTCTTGTACTACCCATATCATCAATATTAATCAAGCAGGAGTAGGGTTTTACCTCCATCGAGAGGGCCCGAACCTGGGTAAAAACATCGTGTCCCTTGTCTCCTGTTACCATCCGCCTAGACGCACAGTTCTGGACCACCTACCCAAGATCCGCCGGTTTTGACACCGACATTGGTGCTTTCATTGAGAGTTCCTATGTGTCATCGCCTTTAGGCCCGATGGCTTCTTCGCTCGTCAATCATGATGCGGTCCGGGATGAGACTTTTCTCCCCGGACAGATCTTCATATTCAGCGGCTTCGCACTGCGGGCCAACTCGTTCGGCCATCTGGAGCAGATCGAAAGCTACGCCCCTGGCCATCAGGTCAGGTTTGGAAGCTTAAACTACACGGCCGACATCCGCGGGACTTGATCTTCGACGGACTCGAGCCACGACCGGGCGCGCCGCACTGTCACGATGGGCATGATTTAGCTCTGCCATCGGACAACACCCAGAGCGTCGCTCAGGTGTCCGCTCCGACCATTAGCTCAGAGCCCACTGCGCCAGTCAGGGACGGATGGTTGGACGCCGCCCCGGAAGCTGCAACCTCTACGGCGACAGAGCCGGATACCAGCCTAGTCCTTCGCAAGGCCCGTGACTCCAAGGTGCCGGACTCTGATCTGGACTCCGTAAATCCCGTGCCTCTTCCGATTAAGCCCGATTGTGCTCCGATCATGGAGTTCACCGCCGCGGACGTCTTTCAGCACTCGCCTTTTCGCGATATCCTGAATTCATTAAAGTCTCTCTCTTTGTCAGGAGAGCCCTGGCCGAACTGTGGCCAACACGGTTGGGATGCGGACGACGAAGAAATTCGAAGCCCACCCACCACCCACTTCGTAGCCACTGTCGACGATTTAACCGACATGCTCGACTTTGACTCCGAAGACATCGATGGCATGGACGCCAATGAAGGAGACGAGCAAGAACCAACACCTATAGGGAACTGGAAAGCCACCTCGTCATATGACATATACATGGTGGACACCCCTAAAGCGGGGGATGGCGAGGAGAAAACGGTGGATGATCCCTCCAAGAAGCAACCCAAGCGCCGATGTTAGCGGCGCCACTCTAAGTCCCGCCAAAGCAAAAACGGCGATTCCGGCACCGGAGATAACAACACACCGGACAGTGCCGAAGACAACCCCCTCCAGTAGGATTCAGTGCAGGAGGACGAAGGAGCCAACCCTCATGAGAGAGCGGCCGACAAAGAGGATGAGGACGACAATTATATGCCTCCCTCCGAAGACGAGGCAAGCCTCGGCGACGACAAATTCGTCATGCCAGAGGATCCCGTCGAACAAGAGCGTTTCAAACGCAGGCTCGTAGCCACGACAAGCAGCCTCAAGAAGAAACAGCAGCAACTTAGAGCTGACCAAGACTTGCTAGCCGACAGATGGACCGAAGTCCTGGCGGCTGAAGAGTATAAACTAGAACGCCCATCCAAGAGCTACCCAAAGCGCAGGCTGCTACCCCAACTTGAGGAGGAAGCAACTAAACCTACATCACCAGCGTACGATGCGCCCGATCGGCCACCCCGTGGCCGCGATAGAGAGGCCTTCAGGCCCTCGACCCAAGCCGCACCCCGCAACCACTCAAAACATACCAGAGTACGGGGAGACGCAACAGACGTGCGAGACATCTTGGAGAATAAGGCAAGGCAAACAAGATCGATCTACGGATCGCATGGGCGCCCCGCTTCACGTGACGCTAGTCGTCACGCCGGACATAATAAGTATGGCCTGGCCGAATACAACAGACCAAGCTCGTCCGAGCTGTGTCATGATATAGCCCAGTACAGGGGTGCCGCACACGCACTATGCTTCACAGACGAAGTAATGGATCATCAAATCCCCGAGGGCTTCAAACCCATAAACATCGAATCATACGATGGCACAACAGATCATGCGGTATGGATCGAGGATTATCTCCTTCATATCCACATGGCCCGTTGTGATGATCTACACGCCATCAAATACCTCCCGCTCAAGCTTAAAGGACCAGCTCGACATTGGCTTAACAGCCTGCCAGCAGAGTCAATTAGTTGTTGGGAGGACCTGGAATCCGCATTCCTTGACAACTTCCAGGGCACGTATGTGCGACCACCAGACGCCGATGACCTAAGCCACATAATCCAGCAGCCAGAGGAATCGGCCAGACAATTCTGGACATGGTTCCTAACCAAGAAAAACCAAATAGTCGATTGTCCGGACGCCGAGGCCCTTGCAGCCTTCAGGCACAACATCCGAGACGAATGGCTTGCCCGGCACCTAGGACAGGAAAAGCCGAAATCTATGGCAGCCCTCACGACACTCATGACCCGCTTTTGTGCGGGAGAAGACAGCTGGCTAGCTCGTAGCAATAACATAACCAAGAGCCCCGACAATTCGGATACCAAGGACAACAACGGCAGGTCACGTCGCAACAAGCATAAGCACCGCATTAACGGTGACAATACTGATGATACGGCAGTCAATGCCGGATTCAGAGGCTCTAAGCCAGGTCAGCGGAAGAAGCCATTCAAAAGAAACCCTCAGGGCCCATTCAGCTTAGACCGGATACTCGATCGCTCGTGCCAGATACACGGCACCCCCGAACAGCTAGCCAATCACACCAACAGGGATTGTTGGGTGTTCAAGCAGGCAGGCAAGTTAAGTGCCAAAACCAGAGACAAGGGGCTACATAGCGATGACGAGGAGGGGCCCCGGCCGCCGAACAACAAAGGACAGAAGGGATTTCCCCCGCAAGTTCGGACGGTGAACATGATATACGCAACCCACATCCCCAAAAGGGAGCGGAAGCGTGCTCTCAAGGACGTCTATGCTTTGGAGCCAGTCGCCCCAAAGTTCAACCCATGGTCCTCCTACCCGATCACCTTCGATCGAAGGGACCATCCCACCAGCATCCGTCACGGCGGATTCGCCGCACTGGTCCTAGACCCAATTTTCGACGAATTTCACCTTACCAGAGTTCTAATGGACGGCGGCAGTAGCCTGAACCTGCTTTACCAAGACACAGTGCGAAAAATGGGCATCGATCCTTCAAGGATTAAACCCACAAAGACAACCTTCAAAGGTGTCATACCAGGTGTAGAGGCCAGCTGTACAGGCTCGGTTACACTCGAAGTGGTCTTCGGATCCCCGGACAACTTTCGGAGCAAGGAGTTAATCTTCGACATAGTCCCATTCCGCAGCGGCTATCACGCCCTGCTTGGACGAACCGCATTTGCAAAATTCAATGCGGTGCCGCACTACGCATATCTCAAGCTCAAGATGCCAGGACCTCGCGGAGTCATCACGGTAAATGGAAACACCGAACACTCTCTCCGAATGGAGGAGCACACGGCAGCCCTGGCGGCAGAAGTACAGAGTAGCCTCTCAAGGCAGTTCTCCAATCCAGGCGTCAAACATCCGGACAACGTCAAGCGAGCCCGAAGTAACCCACAACAAATCCGGCTGGCACGTTCTGAGCAAGCATAGCAGTGCGGCCCCAACCCCAACCCCCGCCAAATGGCGATACTGGTACCACGCGTACATAATTACGCCTTAGAGATGCCATGGGCATAAGGGGAGGGGCACAACAACGGCACGCCCAGAATGCGGCTCAACCGCACTAAGGGGCTCCCTATTTCGCCGTTTTCCTTTTTACACACTTTTAGGACCCAACTATTCGGAAGGCCTGCCCGGCAATACACTCGTCGAACCCACGATGCAACAGCCAGGGAGAGAGCAAGCCACGTCAAAAGTCCAGGTGGTCTCTATAACGAGTTTAATACCTGTTTTACTTACAATCCCACAGCTTGCCCCTGAAGGGGAACATGTCAAATACTCCCATCTCTTGCTTACCGCACTTCTTGTATCGTTCTGCTTTAGCAGCAGCCCTTTTTTAATAAAAAAATATATAGCTCTTACCTATTATTGTACTTATCTATTTTTTATATACAAATATGTTCAGTCATGACATTCTGCAACCGTACACTTTGGTGCGGACAATACACCAGGGGCTTACAACACCCCATAACATGGTGTGAGAAGACCGAACACTCTCACGAGTGCGGCACCCCGAACTTATAGCACTATATGCATCGGCTCCTAATCTTGTCTTTGGTCAATAGTTGGGTTTGCCCGACTCCCATGTTTTGGTACCTTACGTTCCACATTGTTGGCTAAGGTAGCGCTAGGAGAATTGCTGCGATTGTGCCCCAGTTGAGCTGGGTTAACACCTCAGTAGAGAAAGCTAAAACTGACTGTCATGATAGTCCGAGAGACCGGTCGCTATTCGCGAGGTTTTTTCAAGTCCTTAAAGACTTATGCCGCTTCGAGCGAGGAACCGGACTTATCCGGCCTAGGCATGGATAGCACCCCGAACTCGGTCTTCCGAATACTAGGTGCTTCACCCAAATTTAAAATTATAGAATTCTATGGCTAAGTGAGAGTGATAAAGCATTATAAGTCCGACGGCCTGGTTCATTGTGCTGAACGCCTCCCTAGATGGACCCAAGAATGGGAACAAGAGCGCCCAGGTTTATCCCAAACACCCCAGCACTCGTGGCATGGGGGTCGAAGCCGACGACTTGCATCTCTCAGATTTGATAAACGGCCGCACAGAAGGTAATATTTTAAATTAACAAGCGTTTCTTAACGCATATGAACAAAGCTTCAGTGTACAGGATAACAAATGCGAGTCTACTCAAAAATTACATCTTTGGAGCACTCATTCGCTATACGGCGGGCACCCTTCAGAACGCCATTATAATACATCTCGGGCGTACGATACTCCTTGCCCGGCGGTGGTGCGTCTGTCAACAGCTTCTCCGCGTACTGAGACCGGAACACTTTTTCTGTCGAGCTCCCCTCTTCGGCTCGGTAGTATGCGGCGGCATCAGACACACTACGGGGCAGATTGGCGAACGCTCCTGGAGAGCTCCGGATTCGGGTAAGTAGCAGATAATTAACCTTTATATTTTTGCTTTGCATAAAGAATGCCTTACCCGCTGCTATCTTCTTCATTGCCTCGATCTCCTGAAGGGCCTTCTGGGCTTCGGCCTTAGCGGTCTTGGCACTCTCAAGAGCTAAGGCAAGCTCGGACTCTCGAGTCTTTGAGTCACGCTCCAAACTCTCATGTTTTTCCACGAGAGCCTGGAGCTCTTGTCGCACCTCCGCCACCCGCGCCTCCTTCTTCTCTCGCTCGGTGCGCTCCAAGGCCGCACTCTTTTCGGCCTTGGAGACCGCCTCCTTCAGGGTCGCCACCTCGGTCGTGGCTCCTGCAACATTTACGTTGGTCCTGTTATTATTTTGCAACCAACTATTTCTATATACATTTACAGGAGGTACTATGTACCCTCTTTATCCTCGAGCTGCTTCTTGGCACGGCCGAGCTCGCTCTCGGACTGCTCGAGGCTTTCCTTCAATGCATTGACCTCCGCAGTCAGTGTGGCAGAGGTCAGCAGCGCAGCCTGCATTCCCATATTGACATATTTCTATTAGACTCCTGTGTATATCTTTTTAGATCCTCAGCTCGGCTTTTCTTTCCGAACACCGAACTAAGCATCAGGGGCTACTGTCTATGCGGTAATATTTTTTATATGTTTTGAACACATACCTCAAAGCCCGTTAACAGGCTTGTACAGGCTTCCATCAGCCCGCTCTTGGCGGACTGAGCCTTCTAAATCACCGCACTCATAACAGTGCGGTGTTCCTCGTCGATGGAGGCGCTGTTAAGCGCCTCCAGCAAATTGTCCGGTGCCTCCGGATGGACGGAAGTCGCCAGCGTCGCAGGCTTGCCCTTCTTATGAAGGCGCCGCCTGTCGGACTCTGGAACCGCTGATGGTTCCGGAGCAGTGTCTGGCCCGGGGCCGGACTTAGATCCCTCCGGAGCTTTACCCCCTTTGGGCCTGGAGTCCGGAAGGTCGCCTTGTGGCGCCTCCAGGACCACCCCCTCCTGGTTTTGTCCCCTACGGGACTCCACCTCAGCGTCATCTGTAGGGAGATGGGCGGAGGCCGTCGGAAGTGAAGCGCTATTCACGTCCGACGAATTCAGGGAGCCGCACGATGAATCGCCAAGCTGAGCTCTGGGCGGACTGCATAATTAAATTCGGCGTTAGAAGCTATCGAATAATAAAGGAGTGCAATAAGTCATTCGGGTGGCCGGACACTTACGAATTTGCCAGGGGCTTGACCCTGGATGGCCATTCCCCCCCCCCCCCGCCGTCTTTGGGTCGGGGGCGTAGTCCAGCAGAAGGGTCTTCCCCTTCTTGGACCCTCCGGCTTCCCCAGTTGGGGCGGCCTTTCTTTTCTTTCCTCCCCCCGTTGGAGGGGGAGAGGCATCTTCGCCTTCTTCCTCCTCCTCATCTTTGGAGGCGGAGGATGCGTCGGGGTTGTCGGGCGAATTCGACGCCGCCAGGCGCCGGGAACTCTTTCGAGTCCCCATGGCCTTATTCTTGTCCTTCTTCTCCCGCACCACGTGGGGTGCCGGAACCAGTAGCCCTGTCAATCGGGCGTCCGCTGGATCTTCTAGTAGGGGAGCCGGACAGCTAACCTGTCCGGATTTCTTCAGCCAGTCCTGTCAAAGGTAGGGGAATTTAGATCCCGCATAGAGTTAGACTATGAGAGAAAAGAGTCCCATAAAGGGTAGAACAACTTACCTCGTTGGCCCGACGCCGCGAGCTGAATCCACGATCTTCGGTAGTGGATGCGGGGGCCTCGGCGCCCTTAAACAGCACCTTCCAGGCGTCTTCGTACGTAGTATCAAAGAGCCCGCTCAGGGCTTGGTGCTGTGCTGGATCGAACTCCCACGATTTGAAGGCCTGTTGTCGGTGTCAAAACCGGCGGATCTCGGGTAGGGGGTCCCGAACTGTGCGTCTAGGCGGATGGTAACAGGAGACAAGGGACACGATGTTTTACCCAGGTTCGGGCCCTCTTGATGGAGGTAAAACCCTACGTCCTGCTTCATTAATATTGATGATGTGTGTTACAAGAGTGGATCTACCACGAGATCAAGGAGGCTAAACCCTAGAAGCTAGCCTATGGTATGATTGTTGTTCGTCCTATGGACTAAAGCCATCCGGTTTATATAGACATCGGAGAGGGCTAGGGTTACACAGAGTCGGTTACAATGGTAGGAAATCTACATATCCGTATCGCCAAGCTTGCCTTCCACGCCAAGGAAAGTCCCATCCGGACACGGGACAAAGTCTTCAATCTTGTATCTTCATAGTCTTGGAGTCCGGCCGATGATGATAGTTCGGCTATTCGGACACCCCCTAGTCCGGAACTCCCTCACCCGTTGTTGGCATGGGAGGATCCGGCGGATAAGCATGACCTGGACTACATTGACGAGCCTTAGGTTCTTGCTGACCAGCTTTTTGACGCAGGTTTGGAGTCCGGTCAGCTCTTCCAAATATCCCCATGTTAAGCCCGTCTCTTTCCAGGAGGTGAGCCGTGTGGGAAAGCCAGATCGGAATTCGGGGGCCGCTCCCCAGTTGGGGTCGCGTGGCTCGGTGATGTATTTTGTGGCGTGACGTCACACCACTACCAAGCCTTTACTCAAATTGTTTTTGTTGTTCCACCTCAGCGCGTTTAGCGAGGCGGTTTCCTTGGCGCGTCTTGTCGAAGTAGAGATCGTGTTCCCCTTATTCCGGGATTCCCATCAATACGGACGTGGGTAACCCAACCGCGCCCGTTGCCACGCCCCCTCCATCGAAGGCGGGTTCCAAACGGTCACGGGGACGGCTCTTGGTATTCTCCCTCTTTATAATGAGACCAAGGCCCGTTTTTTTCCTTCAATCCTCTATCAAATCCGCCCCTCGCCCCGAGTTCCAACACCCAGGGCTCCATATTCGGGTACCTTCGATCTTCGACAATGTCCGGCCCCAACCTACGAGGCCGGTGGATGCCCTCCTCCGTCACGGAAGAGGACGTGCTAAAGCTAAGAGACGCCAGGTACTTAACCTACGAGATTTCGCATAGGCTGCCTGCCCGAGGGCAAGTTATTCCTACTCCCGAGCTTGGCGAGAGCGTCGTGTTCGTGTCTCACCTCCGTCGGGGTTTAGGCTTCCCGACGGATCCCTTCGTGAGGGGGCTCATGTTTTACTATGGGCTGGAATTCCATGACTTGGCTCCGGAGTCCATCCTCCACATCTCATCATTCATTGTCGTCTGCGAAGCCTTCCTCCGCACTACCCCCCACTTCGGCTTATGGCTCAAAACCTTCAACGTGGAGCCGAATATGATTGAGGGGCGTCAGGCAGAGTGCGGCGGGGCGGTTATAAGTAAGAGGGCCGATGCTCCATGGCTCGAGGGCTCTTTTCAAGAGGAGCTCGGCTTGTGGCAACAGGAGTGGTTCTATATCACCGCTCCCAGGGGCAGCAGGCAGAGGCTGCCGCCCGTCTTCCACTCGGGCCCTCCACAGCAGCTGACGTCATGGGTCAACAAGGGGCGTTACTGGGGGCCTTCCAAGGACGTTCCCCTGTTGCAGTACCGGATTCGAGGCCTCCAAGAAAGGGAGATCAATCTGGCCGTAGTGGTACAGGTTATGTTGATCCGGCGCCTAGTGCCCTGCAAAAGTCGCCCCCTCCGCCTGTGGGAATTTAATCTGGAGGGCCCATGAGCTCTTCAACACTTCATGGGTTTGACACCTGCAGAGATGTACAAATTGTTCTTCGGATCGCAAGAGATGCGTCCGGAATTGACCGAGGATGCTGGCCTAAGCTGCAATCGCCCGGATACTCAAGTAAGTAGCCCTGTGTCCGGACACATCGTCCATTCATTTACTGTGGATTTTCCTTTTAACCAGCTATCCCTTGGACAGGAGTGGATAGCGCAAGCAAAACTGATACGGTGTCCAGCCCCCCTCCCTGAGACCACGCAGGATCCTGTGTTAATTAAAATGTTAGAGGTTGCACCTTCGGAGGAAGGCAAAGAAGGGCACATGGGAACTACCACCACAGCCACGGAGGCTTTCAGTAAGGGAGGAATCGAGAGTCCCTCCTTCCAGGGGGAGAAGAGGACCGCTTCCGAAGACCCGGAGGCCAAGGCCTCAAAGCGGGGAAAGAAATCTGTACCGGAAGATCCTGTGCCGGGAAGAGCCCCGGCCGTACTGTCTCCTTGGAGGAATCAGCCCTCTAGCGAGCCGTAAGTAAAAAGGGGGAATTTTGTAGTAGTGGACATCCCCGTTTAATTTCTAAGGGTAACCGAAGTTTTCACCTTGTAGTTCGGATCTCAGCCCATCTCAACACAGCTCATCTTCGAGAGACCTTCGTCCGGAGATGATGGAGAGCGAAACGCCTCCATCTGCCGCCCCGTCGTGCGGGGCGGGCGACCCTGAGGTGTCTTCACGGAGGGTCTCCCCGAGTCCGGCGGGCCGGAGAGTTCGGCACCCATTGGAGTATGGCCGGTGGAGCTGCAGGATTTGCTTAAGAGGGCGTCCATTTCAGAAGATCACCGCACATTAACGAGTATGGTGGTTGAGAGGATCTCGTCCGCGGAAAGCGGGTTGTGTGAGGCCGTCGGAAGTTTGCTGACGGGATTTGAGGTACGCAAAAAACGACATACCTTTTGACAGTTTTGCACGTGAATTGCGCCCTATATAGATAGTAGCCCCTGAGACTTGGTATGCTGTCGAAAGCGACAGGATGCCGAGGATCATAATCTCAGTTATAGATTGTCGCCTTTCTTATGCAGGTGGCGGAACATTCGGTGGCCAGCCGGACTGATGGATTTGTCGAGCTGAAGAGACAACTCGACGTTGCGGATGCGGACATCTCGCTGGTCCATAAACGACTTGATGAGTCACAAGGTATGTGGTTGCTCTGCGGTCGCCTAGTAAGGGAGCTGACGCCCATTCCTTACAATTTGTATGCCTGATGCAGATAGTGCTGCTGCTGTGGAAGGCCTTCGAGTATAACTTGCTCGGGCCAAGGAGCAAGCCAGAAAAAGCGAGGCGGCTGCCTCGAAGGCAGCGGAAGAGCTAGAAGCCGAGAAGGCTGCTCACTGCCGAAGTAGGGAGGAGATGGCTGGAATGGCCACGAAATTAAAAGTTGCTACCGACCGCCTGGAGGTTCTTGAAAGAGAACGCCGAGCAGAGCAAGAGGACCTGAAGAAGGCCGACGCCGAAGTCAAGGATTCCCGTAGTGCGATGCGGGCTATGAAGGAGGAACTGCGTCAGGTCGGAGACATTGTGGCTGGAAAGCCCTTTATGCTGCGTAGGAAGTTCACGGATCCGAAGTATGCTCAGCTGGGCCGATTGTACGGTGCGGAGGATCCTTATCTGGACTTGGCGGCGAGTGCGGCGGACGCAGTCGTGCACTTTCGAAGCCAGAAGGATCACGAAATGGAAGAGCTTTTCTGGTCTCAATTCCATAGTCCGGAGCGTCCACTTCCGTTGAGTGATTGGCTAGTTGAGTGGGCTGAACTGAATAGATTGTCCGGACTTGCCATGACAGATGTGGTCGCTCATCTGTGGCCGAAAAGGCCCAAGCCGAAGAGTTATTTTGGATTGTTACAACAATTCCTTGGGGCAGTGCCGCGTATTGGGGCGATGAAGCGGTTGGCATGCATAGAAGGTGCACGGATGGCTCTCGCCCGTGGTAAGACATACTGGGCGGAGATGGATGCCACCGCTGTTGCATCCCGGGGTTCGGATAAAAGCCGATTCCCCACCGAGCATTATTTTGAGGAAGTCCTGCAGGGCGCTCGTTTAATAGAGTCGCAGTGCTCGCAAGATGTTATGTTTGAATGACATGTATGATTTCTGAGATCATGTTTATAATGCAATAACTTTTTATACTTGTGTGTTCAAGTGTTGAACTATCTCCTGTGCGGCCGTATGTTTATGTATAATCTAAAAGATGGTAGTCTTTGGCTTCAGCCCCCACGCACATGGTGCGGGGGTGTTTGCAAAAAGAAAAGCACTTTTTCACACTTAATCCAACGTCTTGGTCCTTTTAAGGAGGTGATAGCGTAGCAAACTAGGCAACCGGACTATAATGCTTTATCACTTTCACTTAGCCATAGGAGCTCGAATGTGGGGCTACTATATAGCCCCTGGTGGCACCGCTCTTCCCGAACTCGGGGCGCGTATGTGCCTGACCAGGAAGCGGTCCTTCGTCAAAGCGGAGGAATTCTAAACATTCCAATGGTCGATCGAGTGGTTGACCAGTCTCTCGCTATATCATGACAGTCAGTTTTCGGCTTTCTCTACTGAGGTGCTCGTTCGGCCGAACCGGGGCACAATCGCAGTTCTCCTGGTGCCGCGTTAGCCGATGATGCGGAACGTAAGGCAGCAAAACAAAGGAGCCGGGCAAACCCAACATTTGACCAAAGACATGATTCAGAGCTGATGCATATAAGGCCTAACTCGAGACGCCGAACACTCCCTGAGGTGTTCGGTCTTTATGATACCGGGCAGAACAATGCCCTAAGCCCCTTGTGTCCAGGTACAGGCGGGAACTTCTGACGCGGCCGATGCCAAAACGCCAGCCTCCTCCTCGGCTATGGTGGGAAACCGGGGGATGTGTATCAACAAGAGACAGTAAGAAAGGTTTACGCAGGGTCTTAATCTGAAAAGAATCCTTGCAACGGGTCCATGTTGCACGTCTGCGCCTGTGTCTCCGTTGTGCTGTATCCTGGACGGGTGTAGCTCGTGCTTCATCTGTAAAAGAGAAGGACTTAGTTTCTAAGAAATATTGTGCAGAAGTTGTATTAAAATAGAATAAAATGAAGAAAGTTGAGCTTTATTGGCTCTCATCATTTATACACGCAGCCCCTTATAAAGGGGGTATGCGGCTAGGAAGCCCCTTGTTTAGTTACGCCGGACTCGCCTAACCATGTCTGAGGTCTGAATGACCTATTTTTAGGGGCTTTGACCTGCAAGGTCTGATTAGTGTGTGACTGTCGAAGCAGTCTCACGTTCTCCGTGGTCGAGGAACACTCGGAGTTACTTTTTAATGAAATTATGCCAAGTTGACCGGGCATTCGTAAACATAAAAAACATGTAATGTGGTATTGCATTAGGGCTGACGATAGCTGCGTGCCCCAGTAGTGCTCAAGGGCCACTGTTTGAATGGGGCGATGGAGAGTGAGCTTTTCGCGTCGGAGGTTGTCGGATGAACCGAACACAACCTCTAGTGGTACAGAGCCTGTATAATTGGCTTAAAGGCCTGGCGTCACTCCTTTGAAGGAAGTGCCGCTATGGTAAACTTTGGTAGGGTCTATCTCCATTCTGTGGGCGGTGTCCTGGTATTGCAGGTGTCGCGCTGTCTTTTTGTGTTATCACATGAAGTGAGTTCACTGTTTTGACTTCTAGTGGGGAAGTCTTCTGTTTTCCGGAGTGCTACTTTTGGGTTTCGTCACTTTCGCTTGGTGTGTCGAGCCCCTTGTGTTCGGCGTTAAGTCAGCCGGACTGTTTGAAGACCCAACAATCTCTATGGGTATGGTTTGCAGGCTTCACGGAGGTACCATGTATTTGGCATAGTCTATCCAGAATCTTGTTTAGGTTGGATAGCTCGTCACTGTTGTCCTTGAGGGGCAGTGTTTTGTTGTTCGGCCGAGAGCTTTTGAATCCGGCGTTGACTGCCGTACTATTCGGGCCATTTTCCTTATTCCGGCGCTGATCTTTTCTGCATCGTGATTTCCCATTTCCATCCCTAACTTCAAATGTACTCGGGTCGCTGGTGCTGCATCTAGCCAGCCAGCTGTCTTCCCCTGCGCAAAAGCGGGTCATGAGGCTTGTTAGTGCGGCCATTGTTCTTGGTTTTTCCTGGCCGAGGTGTCTGGCAAGCCATTCGTCTCGGACGTTGTGTTTAAAGGCTGCTAAGGCTTCAGCGTCCGGACAGTGGACTATTTGGTTCTTTTTAGTGAGGAACCTGTTCCAGAATTTGCGTGCTGACTCTCCGGGCTATTGAGTTATGTGACTTAAATCGTCTGCATCCGGAGGGCGGACATAGGTCCCCTGAAAATTTGCTCGAAACGCATCCTCAAGCTCTTCCCAACTTCCAATGGTATTTTCTGGGAGGCTTTTAAGCCAATGCCGAGCTAGCCCTTTGAGCTTGAGGGGTAGGTATTTTATGGCATGGAGATCGTCTCCTCTGGCCATATGTATGTGTAGGATGTAATCCTCAATCCAGACTCCGGGGTCTGTTGTTCCATCATATGCTTCTATGTTTACGGGTTTGAATCCCGCTGGAAATCCATGATCCAGTACCTCCTCGGTGAAACATAGTGGGTGTGCGGCGCCCCTGTATTTGGGTGTGTTGTTGTCTTCAAATGCTCGGCGGGTTATGTTGCTTCCTGGTGTCTTCTTTTTTGGCCCATAAATAGATCTGACTGGGTCGTCCTTTTTCCGAGGATCTTTATGCTGATCGTGTGCTGGCTTATGTGCGGCGCCCCTAGTTTCTCTTGGCCTGTCATCTGGTCGTCTATCCGGCCAGGCAGCTTCTTTCTTTTTTGACAGCGGGGGCTCTAAGGCCTCCTCTTCAAATTCGGGCAACAGCTTGCGCTTCAGGTAGCTCTTTGTCTAGTGACTAGCGCCATGTTTATCTGCGCTGTTGAGTACTTTGCTCCATCTCATTCTGAGTGCGTCCTCCGCTGTTTTGAGCTTCCGCTTTTGCTTCTTCAAACTTCTTGCAGTGGCGACGAGCCTTTTATGAAGATTCATATGCTCTGGTGATGTGAGATCATCTTCGCCGGGGATGGGTTGCTTGTCCAGTTCATGTCCGGCTGGCTGCTTGTTGACATGTGCGTCGTCCACTGCTTCGCCCTGCTCTAGGGACGGATTCGTATGGGTGCCGTTTTTATCGAGGCCGGTCTTCGGGCGGCGCTTGCGTCGCCGTTTTGGTTGTTTGTTGGGGGAGTTGTCCTTCGCCACGTCCTGTTTTCCCTCATTATCGCTTCCTTTTGGTGTATCCATCATGTATACGTCGTGAGTTGGGGTGGCTTTCCCGTGCCCGGTAGGCGCTGGTTCTTGGTCGTCTCCGGCATCGTCGTCCATACCGTCGATGTCTTCGGAGTCATAGTTTAGCATGTCGGTTAGATCGTCGACAGTGGCTATTAATTGGGCGGTGGGTGGGCTTTGAATTTCTTCGTCGTCCGCATCCCAACTGTCCTGGCCGCAGTCCAGCCAGGGCTCTCCTGATAACGAGAGATACTTTAGCGAACTCAGGATGTCGCCGAAAGGTGAGCGTTGAAAGATGTCCGCTGCGGTGAACTCCATGATCGGCGCCCAATCGGATTCGATCGGAGGGGGCGCGGGAGGTTCGGAGTCCGGCGAGGAGTCCGGCACCTCGGAGTCACGAGCTTTATGAGGGACAAAGTCAGTCTTTGGCTCTATCGCCGTAGAGGTTGCAGCCCCCGAGGCGGTGTCTAGCCATCCATCCTCGATCTGTGCAGCCGGCTCCGAATTGAAGATCGGAGCGGGTTCGAGTGCTGCCTCCAGGGTACTGTTCGGCTGCAGAGCTAAATCATGCTCGCCGTGACAGTGCAGGACGCTCGGCTGTGGCTCGAATCCATCGAGGATCAAGTCCCCGCGGATGTCAGCCGTGAAGTTCAAACTTCCAAATCTGACCTGACGGCCAGGGGCGTAGCTTTCGATCTGCTCCAGATGGCCAAGTGAATTGGCACGCAGTGCAAAGCCGCCGAATACGAAGATCTGTCTGGGGAGAAAGGTCTCACCCTGGACTGCGTCGTTGATGATGGTCGAAGAAGCCATCGAGCCTATCGGTGACGACACAGAGAAACTCTCAATGAAAGCACCAATGTCGGTGTCAAAACCGGCGGATCTCGGGTAGGGGGTCCCGAACTGTGCGTCTAGGCGGATGGTAACAGGAGACAAGGGACACGATGTTTTACCCAGGTTCGGGCCCTCTTGATGGAGGTAAAACCCTACGTCCTGCTTGATTAATATTGATGATGTGTGTTACAAGAGTGGATCTACCACGAGATCAAGGAGGCTAAACCCTAGAAGCTAGCCTATGGTATGATTGTTGTTCGTCCTATGGACTAAAGCCATCCGGTTTATATAGACACAGGAGAGGGCTAGGGTTACACAGAGTCGGTTACAATGGTAGGAAATCTACATATCCGTATCGCCAAGCTTGCCTTCCACGCCAAGGAAAGTCCCATCCGGACACGGGACGAAGTCTTCAATCTTGTATCTTCATAGTCTTGGAGTCCGGCCGATGATGATAGTTCGGCTATCCGGACACCCCCTAGTCTGGAACTCCCTCACCCGTTGTTGGCATGGGAGGATCCGGCGGATAAGCATGACCTGGACTACGTTGACGAGCTTGAGGTTCTTGCTGACCAGCTTTTTGACGTAGGTTTGGAGTCCGGTCAGCTCTTCCAAATATCCCCATGTTAAGCCCGTCTCTTTCCAGGAGGTGAGCCGTGTGGGAAAGCCAGATCGGAATTCGGGGGCCGCTCCCCAGTTGGGGTCGCGTGACTCGGTGTTGTAGAACCACCCCGATTGCCATCCTTTTATTGTCTCCACGAAGGTGCCTTTGAGCCATAGGACGTTGGCCATCCGGCCCACCATGGCACCTCCGCACTCCGCTTGACGGCCGCTCATCACTTTCGGCTTGACATTAAAAGTCTTCAGCCATAAGCCAAAGTGGGGCTGGATGCAGAGGATGGCCTCACACACGACGATGAACACCGAGATGTTGAGGATAAAGTTCGGGGCCAGGTCGTGGAATTCTAGGCCATAGTAGAACATGAGCCCCCGGACGAACGGGTGAAGAGGAAAACCCAGTCCGCGGAGGAAATGGGGAAGAAAAACAAGCCTCTCATGGGGCCTGGGAGTGGGGATGAGTTGCCCTGCATCTGGAAGCCGGTGCGCGATGTCATCAGACAAGTATCCGGCCGTCCTCAACTTTTTGATTTGCCCCTCCGTGACGGAGGAGGCCATCTATCTACCTCCCGCTCCGGACATGATTGGAGTAGGTTGAGGTGGGAAATGCGGGCTTGGGCGTTGGAGCTCAAGTGCGCAGGGACGGATAAGCAGAAGAGGAAGAAGGCGTGAATGGAAAGGGCGGATTCTTATCCCCTTATATGGGCGGCCAAAACTACGAGCCCCCCACCGGCCTAATAAAACTCGCTTATCTCCCAAGCGCCGCGGTTAATGGCGCGGTTGGGTTACCCACACCCGTATTGATGAGAATCCCGGAATAAGGGGACACGATCTCTGCTTTGACAAGACGTGCGAAGGAAACCGCCTCGCTAAATGCGCTGAGGTGGAACAGTAAAATGAATAAAAGCCTGGTCGTGGCATGATGTCACACTGCGGAATACGTCAGCAGATCCGATTGATGCAAATATTATTCTCTCTATGGTGGAATGTGGAACTTATTTTGCAGAGCCAGACACTACCCTGGTGTTCAACATCTTCTATGGAATATTCGGAGGAGCAACCCGCCTTGCAATGCCGAAGATAACTTGCGCGCCGGACTCGTCGTCATTGAAGCCTGGTTCAGGGGCTACTGAGCGAGTCCTGGATTAGGGGGTGTCCGGATGGCCAGACTAAGACCTTTGGCCGGACTCCTGGACAATGAAGATACAATATTGAAGACTCCATCCCGTGTCCGGATGGGACTTTCCTTGGCGTGGAAGGCAAGCTTGGCGATACGATATGAAGATCTCCTCCCATTGTAACCGACTCTGTGTAACCCTAGCCCTCTCCGGTGTCTATATAAACCGGAGAGTTTTAGTCCATAGGACGAACAACAATCATACCACAGGCTAGCTTCTAGGGTTTAGCCACTCCGATCTCGTGGTAGATCTACTCTTGTACTACCCATATCATCAATATTAATCAAGCAGGAGTAGGGTTTTACCTCCATCGAGAGGGCCCGAACCTGGGTAAAAACATCGTGTCCCTTGTCTCCTATTACCATCCGCCTAGACGCACAGTTCGGGACCCCCTACCCGAGATCCGCCGGTTTTGACACCGACAGCGAGCTATGCGCAGGCGAAGGGGTTTGGAGAAAGTTTCCAAATTTTTGCCCGTGAGTGTATATAGCCCGACCCTGTCGGTGTGATCGAGTGGAACAACTCGGTGGCACCGAGATGCATAACTGTTGACAGTTACAGCAACTCAGTGAGACCGAAAAGTTAAATCGGTTGCACCGAGATTGAAAACGTAGATCGACTTAGTGATCTTGGTATGACCGAAATGGAAGAATCGGTCAAACCGAAACACACAAAGAAGTTTTGGAAGTTTAAGTCTATGACGAATCGGGGACTCCGAGTGCTCCTCACGCAGAGTGGTTCGAATCTGACTTGATCAAATTTTGTGATGTAGCATGAATAGAGTTTGAGACAAGAAAAGCATAGATAGCTAGAGAGGGTTCTTAGGCATTCTTGTTCATCTACTTGGCAAAAGAAAAAGAAGCCAAACAATCAAAGCAACAAGTGGATGTCCTCGAATGAGTTAAATATGCAACCAACATGCTCACACAATAAAATGGCAAATGAAATATGTGGCAAAGCATGCACAACCAATTCTAGCATCTATCAAACAATTGGCAATGACTAGGTCATCTATATATATGAGTATATTGACTTAGGAGTCAAATGAGAACATTTGGTCATAGGTCATACTCATCGTTTAAGCTCAAGTGGGGTTACCACTTTTACATAATGCATTGATGTGTTCACATCATTAGAGTTGCTTTGACTCAATTCTTAGAGTTAAGCTCCCCCTAGATGTGAGATCCCCCCTTTAGAGGGATGAACTAACCTTGGGTTTTGTCGATGATGACTTCATGTAGGTGTTGAAGATGTGGATGCTCAATGTTGATGAAGATCATTTGGAGCAATCCTTTTGAGTGAGTTGCACTTTCAATACCTACACGGGTTAGTCCCACAAGGAACAAACAAGTATATCCATAGACATAGAGTGATGCACACACAAGATGATGTCCATGAAAGCGTTAGGTTACCTTGTCCCTTGTCTTTCCAACATGAGGGTTTGTGACTCCTTGAACTAGTGCAAGATGTGGAAGTTGATTGCACTTGTTGTTGCCTATAGGATATGAGGGAAGAATGTTGGCGGAGTCACCCTCAAGAACTTTCTACTTCTTCTTATTCGGGATCCACATCATCTTGATGGGAATCCTTGGAGTTGTAGTCGTGCTTGATGAAGTAGAACTTGACGTAGACTTGGGAACCCACTTGACCAAGGCCTTAGGAGCTTCTTCAAATGCATCAATCTCCTCTTGAAGCTTGTCCTTGCCTTTGTGCTTGTGGTCTTGTGGTGGAAGATCATCTTGAGCTTGTGTTCCCTTGAAGGAAGTAGGATCATACTTCTCTTGTTGAGGAACAAACTTTGTCTTGGGGTATTGATCTTCTTCCCACTCAACTCCATTGGCATTGAACTTTCGTTCAAAACCAACACCTTGATTCTTCCGGTGCCTTCCTTGCTTGCGTACAATTTCCTCGAATTGCTTACTCCTGCCAAGGCTCTTGTAAACACCTTTCTCTATAATTCCCTTCAATAAGCTATTTTCTTGCTCAAGTGTAACTTGGCTAAGAGAATCATTAGTGGAATCAAGAGAACTACTAGAGGCAACAATATTGGATTTAGCATGATTATTGTTACTACTAGAGGAAGAATCCTTCTTGTGTTTATTACTAGACTTGACTTGAGGCATGTAAGTAGATAAGAGTAAACGCTTGGCAATGTAAGAAGAACTTTTCTTGTGAATATCATCATTTATTGCCTTTAAGAACTCATGCTCTTGCTCAAGATTGAGCTTTTCAAAGCGTAACTTCTCATGAGTCCTCAAAAGTTCTCGATGATCCCATAAGATAGTTTCATGAGCTAACTTAAGAGTGTTTAGTTCTTTAGTTAGAATCTCAATCTTCTCCTTATCATTATCATTCGTTTTATCTTGTTTAGCATGATTAATTGACGTTTCATCATAGTATTCATCACTAGAGTTGTCAATAAGTAAATCATCATCACCTAACAAGTCATCTTCATCACTATTGAAATCAACATACTCGGGGTGTGTTACCTTAGGGCCTTTAGCCATGAAGCATCTTCCAATTCCTTAATTTGGTGAATCAAATATGTCGTAGGAGTTGCTTGACACAAGTGCTAGACCGGCAACACCTTCATCTTGAGTATGTTCGGAGTCGGAGTGATAGCTTCTCTCGGAGTGATGTTGAGAGTCGGAACCGGATACCCATTCACCAACATGAGCTTGATGTCTTCGTTTTGTGTATCTCTTTGATGACTTGTCCTTCCTTTTCGAATCCTTGCTTCTCCGGGATGTTCTTCGTTCATAACGATCATCTCTACTCCTCCTCTCTCTTGGCGGTGATTCTTCTCTTCTACTTCTTCTTTTGGGAGAATCTTCTCTTCTTTTGTATGGTGCCATACACTCATTGGAATAGTGTCCGGGTCTCCCATAATTGGAGCAATTGCGCTCTCGACTGGAAGATCTTTTGTCATTGTAGGACCTTGACTTGGAGCTTCTTTCTTTGCTTCTACTTTTGTAGAATTTGTTGAAGTTCTTCACCATTAAGCTCAATTCGTCATTGAAGGCTTGTTTCTCATTTGATGATGTAGGAGCTTCACATGAGGCTTTGTAAGCACCACTTGACTTGTTGTGAAGTTCCTCCTTATCCTTGAGTGACATCTCATGAGGAATAATTCTTCCAATGACCTCCGTTGGCTTGAGATTCTTGTAATTGGGCATCATTTGGATCAATGTGCACACGGTATCATATTTTCCATCCAATGCTCTTAGGATCTTCTTGATGATGAATTTGTCGGTCATCTCTTCACTTCCTAAGCCCGCAATCTCATTTGTGATAAGAGCAAGCCTAGAGTACATTTCAGCGACACCTTCACCATCCTTCATTTTGAACTTGTCAAGTTGACTTTGGAGCACATCCAATTTGGATTCCTTGACGGAGTCAGTACCTTCATGCATATCAATCAAAGTATCCCAAATTTTCTTTGCATTCTCAAGACGACTGATTTTGTTGAATTCTTCGGGGCACAATCTGTTGAAGAGGATATCACAAGCTTGAGCGTTGTATTGCAGCATCTTCAATTCATCCGCGCTAGCTTCATGGTTTGGTTCCCTCCCATCAAAGAATTCACCTTGCAAGCCAATACACACAATAGCCCAAACGGCGGGGTTATGTCCGAGAATATGCATTTTCATCTTATGCTTCCAACTAGCAAAATTAGTACCATCAAAGTAAGGACCTCTACGGTGATAATTTCCCTCGCTAGACGCCATACTCTCCTAGGTTGTGAAACCAAGGCTATGACCACCAAAAGCTATGGAAATCAAAGCAAATGGAGACCAAAGCTCTGATACCACTTGTAGGATCTTGAAGTATGTCTAGAGGGGGGTGATTAGACTATTTGACCAATTAAAAACTTAACCTTTTCCCAATTTTAGTCTTTGGCAGATTTTAGCTATCTTAGCACAAGTCAAGCAATCTTCACACAATTCAAGCAAGCATGCAAAGAGTATATGAGCAGCGGAAAGTAAAGCATGCAACTTGCAAGAATGTAAAGGGGAAGGGTTTGGAGATTTCAAACGCAATTTGGAGACACGGTGATTTTTGAGCCGTGGTTCCGATAGGTGGTGCTATCGTACATCCATGTTGATGGAGACTTCAACCCACGAAGGGTAACTGTCGCGCGAGTCCACGGAGGGCTCCACCCACGAAGGGTCCACGAAGAAGCAACCTTGTCTATCCCACCATGGTCGTTGCCCACGAAGGACTTGCCTCACTAGCGGTAGATCTTCACAGAGTAGGCGATCTCCTTGCCCTTACAAACTCCTTGGTTCAACTCCACAATCTTGTCGGAGGCTCCCAAGTGATACCTAGCCAATCTAGGAGACACCACTCTCCAAGAAGTAACAAATGGTGTGTTGATGATGAACTTCTTGCTCTTGTGCTTCAAATGATAGTCTCCCCAACACTCAACTCTCTCTCACAGGATTTGGATCTGGTGGAAAGAAGATTTGAGTGGAAAGCAACTTGGGGAAGGCTAGAGATCAAGATTCATATGGTAGGAATGGAATATCTTGGCCTCAACACATGAGTAGGTGGTTCTCTCTCATAAATGGTAAGTTGGAAGTGTAGGTTTGTTCTGATGGCTCTCTATAGGAATGAAGAGGAGGTGGAGGGGTATATATAGCCTCCACACAAATTCTAACCGTTACACACAATTTACCAATCTCGGTGGGACCGAATCAATAAATTCGGTCGGACCGATTTAGTAAACCTAGTGACCGTTAGTGATTTCGGTGGGACCGACATGCAACTCGGTAGGACCGACATGGTTAGGGTTAGGGCATAACGTAATCTTGGTGAGACCGATTACACAAAGTCGGTGAGACCAATTTTGGTAATAAGCTAACCAGAGAGTTGGTCAGGTAAACTCGGTGGGACCGGTTCACTCTTTTCGGTGGGACCGAAATGTTACAAAAGGGAAACAGAGAGTTTACATTGCAATCTCGGTGGGACCAATCGCTCACTTCGGTTAGACTGAAATGTTACGAAGAGAAATAGAGAGATTACAATCCCATCTCGGTGAGACCGAGATCCCTATCGGTGAGACCGATTTGCCTAGGGTTTGTGGCAGTGGCTATGACATCTGAACTCGGTGGCGCCGGATAGAAAGAATCGGTGGGGCCGAGTTTGACTTTAGGTTTAGGTCATATGAGGATATGAGAAAGTAGTTGAGGGTTTTTGGAGCATATCACTAAGCACTGTGGAGCAAGAACCTCATTAAGCAACACCTCATCCCTCCTTGATAGTATTTGCTTTTCCTAAAGACTCAATGTGATCTTGGATCACTAAAATATAAAATGTAGAGTCTTGAGCTTTTGAGCTTGAGCCAATCCTTTTATCCTTAGTATTTTGAGGGATCCACTTTCCTCATCCATGCCATGCCATTCATTGAGCTTTTCCTGAAATATTTGTCTTGGAAAAGTATTAGCTCAGTGAGCTATATGTTGTTAGGAATTACCAAAACCACATAGGTGTAGTTGCACTTTCAGTTATTGACTGGAGATGAGTCTCGGTCATGTCTACATAGTTCTCGAACCCGTAGGGTCCGCACTGTTAACGTTCGATGATGATCGGTATTATGAGTTTATGTGTTTTTATGTACCGAAGGTAGTTCGGAGTCCCGGATGTGATCAAGACATGATGAGGAGTCTCGAAATGGTCGAGACATGAAGGTTGATATATTGAAAGGTTATGTTTGGACACCGGAATGGTTTCGGATGAGTTCGGGCATTTACTGGAGTACGGGGGTTACCAGAACCCCCCCCCCCCCCCCGGAGGCATAATGGGCCTACATGGGCTTTAGTGGAAGAGAGAAGAGGCGTCCAAGAGGTGGGGCGCGCCCCCCAAGCCCAATCCAAATTGGGAGGGGGTCGCCCCCTGTTTCCTTCTTCTCCTCTTCCCCTTCCTTCCCCCTCCTAGTTGGACTAGGAAAGGGGGGGAACCTACTTGTAGTAGGAGTAGGAATGCCCCCTTGGGGCGCGCCATAGGAGGCCAGCCGACCCCCTCCTCCATTCCTTTATATACGGAGGGGGGGCACCCCATAGACACACAAGTTGATTGTTTAGCCGTGGGCGGTGCCCCCCTCCACAGATTTCCACCTCGGTCATATCGTTGTAGTGCTTAGGCGAAGCCCTACGTCCGTAACTTCATCATCACCGTCATCACGCTATCGTGTTGACGAAACTCTCCCTCGATCTCAGCTGGATCTAGAGTTCATGGGACGTCACCGAGCTGAACGTGTGCAGATCGCGGAGGTGCCGTACCTTCGGTGCTAGGATCAGTCGGATCGTGAAGATGTACGACTACATCAACCGAGTTGTCATAACGCTTCCGCTTTCAGTCTACGAGGGTACATAGATAACACTCTCCCCTCTCGTTGCTATGCATCACCTAGATAGATCTTGCGTGATCGTAGGATTTTTTTTGAAATTACTGCGTTCCCCTACACTTCAGGAGTTGGAGCATGAAACTCAAGCGGGTCACCTCAGGATTGCAATCATCATACAATGGAGTGTTCCAGTCCACCAATTGTTGCAGCTTAGCCTCCTTTCTAGAAGCAGCTCTCTTAGTACTCGTCTCCTTGCGAAGCAGTGCTTCAACATGAGGGTCCCGCACGACTGAACTTAGTACCGACAAACTCTGCGGCGTGGAGTCCACGTTCTCTCCGCCGCCATGTCCGGCCCCTTCTCCGCCGCCATGTCCGGCCCTCCGTCATGTCCGGCCCCTTCTCCGCCGCCATGTCCACCCTCTTCCCCGCCGTCATTGTCGATCCTCTCTTCGTCTTGCCCCGTGTCGTCATTGCCTGCCCCGTCGGCATCCTTAACATCATCATCCTCATCTTCAATTATCGACCGAGTATAGCCATCCATGAAGCCAGTCATGAGCAGGTGCGCTTCGACACGACCATCATCATAGGGGTCGAGCCAAACTATTCCTTTGCATCTTCGACACGGACATAAAACCTCTGCCAGGTTATTTTCTTTCATGTCCTGCACCGCCGACCGCAACCACATGTCCACCATCGTTCCACTGACCATCATGAACGCCTGCATGGTAATAATAAACAATTTGATTATAAAAATGCATGCATGCATCAAAGTCATACAAAAATTCGGCAATGACCTTCCCTAAAAATAGGACATATAGAGTTTGCCAAAAATTCCCCGAAATAGAAATAAATCGACATTTCGGCAAAACATAGGCAACTCAAGCACAGTTCGGCGGCAACTCAAGCCACACACACAATTTCCGCCATATCACGCGATTATGTCATATCACACACATACACATATTTCCATTCTTGCAAAAGCACAAATTTTTAATCACCTATCTCGAGATCGAGCACGATGATGATGATGTTAATCAGTGTCACCACACACCTAGAGAATGATCAAAAGTGGACAAAGCTTACTTCTTGAGATGGCTAGATCTAATTAGGGAGGTACATAGCTCACTTCATTAAATGGGTAGATCTACCAAGCTAGTTGGGGAAGGAGATGACTATCTAGTGGAGGGAAAGGAAAAAGAGAAGGGAGATGCATTAATGAAGGTGGTGTAAGTTAGTTAGGAGCAATAAAGAGAGAGAAAGGTTGGTAGAAGAAGGAGAGTAATGTAGGGAGTAGTGAGGAAGAAGCAAAGTGAGGGAGAGAGGAGGTGGGACGTAGGGGAACGTGAGGAAGAGAGGATAGGGGAGGGGGAGGGGGAGGAAAAAGGTGGCATATGCTGCGGCTTAACAGTAGCGCTGGTCACAAACCGTGCTACTGCTAAAAACATAGCAGCAGCGCGCTTATGACACACGCGTTACTGCTAAGTTGGTCCCGCCATGTGGCCAGTTTAAAAAAAAGCGACAATTAGCAGTAGCGCGTACGGGAAAACGCGTGCTATCGCTATTACTTTATCAACAGCGCACTTATTTAGAGCGCGCTGCTGCTTAATCTAGGTTGGTGGAAACTGTCTGTCGACTTTAGTAGCAGCGTGGTTCCGACAAACCGCGCTACTGCTAAGTCAATAGCAGTAGCGCCAATTTTACCTCGCTGCTGCTAATTAGCAGTAACGCCTCCCTCTGAACCGCGTTGCTGCTAAGATTCTGTGTATAAGGTTTTCCCTAGTAGTACCATCACACAACAACAAATTAGGGAAAATAATTCTTAAAAGCTTGATCGCACATGGCTAACTCTACTATCTCCACACCAGATTCTTTTTCATTTTTTTTGAACTTTTCAACTCAGTTCTTAAATTTTGGTAAAAGATTGGGGCATGTGCTCGCAAAGCGCATAATCCACGCTGCAGAACACGTCTACACCGAAAGCAGCAGCAGCGGTGCTGCATTTGTTTGTACATGAATCTCTGGTCCGTGAAGACCCGATCTAATAGAACGTCTCGTGCAAAATGCAGCGTGTATAGAGCTGGTAAATCACGGCCGTACCGTACGTACGGCAGCTTGGTCGTCGTGTCCTGCCGACAGGCAACAAAACAGGGTGCCGGGACTACAGGGGTGCCGTGACTCGACCACCATGTGCAGCAACAATCTGCTCCAGCTCATGCTGCCCCCGCCGCCGCTTCCAATTAAACTCGCAAACAAGCAAACCGGTGGCCGCACCCGCACCCGCACGCGCCGTCGACCATCCATGCATGTGCGCCCAGTACACGTTTTGCCTTCTTTTGCTGCACGGATCCGAGTACGGTTCGTACGCAAACCAAAAGATATGCATGTCTTGGTGACGGGTGGACGGATCATGACGACCGATCCGATCCGATTCGATCTTTTGTAACTGATGTCCGGGGACGTATGAGAGTTCGCTAGGTGGGCTCTGCTGGCCACATGAAGATACTATAGATACGTAACGTGTCCCATAGTAACCCCCCAAAAAAACATGCCCCACGGTAGGCGAGAATGAAGGTGCGTAGCAATATGTACAGGAGCCTTCCTATCCCCATGCAAAAAAAAAAGAGCCTTCCTATCCAGACTTGAGAATCTATGTACTCGTTTTTTTTTTTTGCGAGGAGAATCGGTGTACTCATTGATTTCTAATGTTTTGATTGGATACTTTGCGAAATGAGTGTCTTTGCTCTAAGTTTTTATTAAGACCCCCCAAAAATAGAAGGGTGGGACAAACGATGTAGTGCAAATTCTTATTATAAGTACGCAAAACAATATACAACAACACAAAAATATATATCTACATATGATTGATAAGTTGAAGCTAACTTATTATCACCCTATGTTACCAGTATTATAATCGATTTTACCTGTGCAAGGTCCACCATCCATCACTATACAAACACTTATAATCATTATTGCTTTTCTAAAGTTATTTTTGTTCTTAGCAACTGTTGAGATTTGTTGCTTTTATTACTATTTCGCAATCCAACTACAATCACTGCATTGACTAGTAGAATGCCCGTGCGTTGCTACGAACTACAGTGCATATTAAATAAATCAAACAAATAATTAAGATTGTCTTCAAGGTTAAAAATTATTTATCCCTCATACATTCGAGCTTATTGGGACATCAATGGGTACCCAGCAGGCTCCCCAAAATTCAACCATCTCAATAGTCCGGGCAACCCCAAATTCAGATCATATGTGGGAGAGAAATGTCGTTTTCCGGAACTATCCACATGTTATCTCTGACACGCGGGCCCAACACAAGAAACCCACCCTTCTCTTTTCCTGTCGGACCCTTCCCTTCCCGCTCGGTTTCCCATCATAGCGGGACATTTCTTGCTGGAGCTCTCTCCTAGAATCGGATGATGCCCACCTCACGTTCATCACGGCACCCTCTATCCTTCACACCATGCTTCCCCACAGATCGCGAAGCGGGAGTCCGCTGCTCTCCACCCTGATCCCCACCCCACATGTTTGTGTCGATGCGCCATCGCCATCAAGGGGATCCAAGCCAAGAAATCGGATCTGATGTCTCATAAGTCATTTCCAAGCGTTGTAACATACAGTTGAATGTCATGCATTACCACGAAATAAAAATATGAAGTCTGTTATTCGGCATGGAACTGATACACCACCGCGTCCATTATTAACTTTTGAAACAACTAGTCAATTTATTTACCCTTCTATCCTAGCCAAAAAAAAATTGTACGGCTTGATGAAAAAAATATGAACCACTTACTCATGCAATTTGTTGCAAAATCATCTCTAATGAAACACAACTTACCATATTTTTTAAAGTAGGGGAATTATTCTACTCAAACAACCGTAACTGAACATACTAACCCCAACCCCCATCCACATCCACATCTGCAGCATAATATAAGTGGACGCCCATGTATGTCCACATAATTTTTGACGGGACATGTTAACATGCCACATTCCACATAATCTCACATCAATGATAGACTTAGCTAAATTGTTGTATCAAAAAAAACATTGTTGCTCGACACTTAAGTAACCGTCATGATCCAGCACCACCAACCTCACCGTGCCTCCCCACCAGCTGGTAGCGTCGCTCACCTGTCGCCCCTCCAATTCTGATGGTGTCGCTGCTCCAGTGTCGGCTCCCTCGAACTCCCACTCCCCATGTTGCATCTCCACGACCACGTCACTATGTTAATTTCCCGTCGGTATGGGGATACATATAGTTCAACATCAATCATGTCATACTCTAATTAAGAGCATTCATACGCAATCAGTAATCGAATCTATTTTAAATTATCTCTACTCTTTCCATTGACTTGTTTTTATATGTGGCTACATGCACAAAATTCAGGTTCATGACTTAGAAATAGATTGTTTCACTACAATACATGAACGACACATGAACTCAAGAGATAACATTAGGAATTCAGAAATAGGCAAACTTAATTTCTGGTCATACCCCGCAAAAAAAAAAATCTGGTCATAATCTGAAGAGCAAACGAGGAGAGCATGAAGCCGGCGTCAGAGGAGACAAGACCTTGATGACAAATCACGCGACAACGACAATCATGGGTAGCCGAACCAAGAAGGTCATGTTGATCGTGTAGATGGGCAGCCACCACAGGTCCT
Organism: Triticum aestivum; assembly: GCF_018294505.1. NCBI lineage: Eukaryota > Viridiplantae > Streptophyta > Magnoliopsida > Poales > Poaceae > Triticum > Triticum aestivum. The sequence goes on from NC_057807.1 coordinate 293,415,275, forward strand.
GTACTCCATCCGTCGCTGTCGCAAGCACTGGCCACACGCCCCGCCACGGACGGTTGTATATTATGTTCCTAGAGATACATTATGAATAAATAACCTATTTCATGTTGTGGATCCTATACTGGTCAAAGAAAAATAATACTTCCTTCGTCCAAAACTTCTTGTCTTAGATTTTTCTACATACAGACATATCTATAGACGTTTCAGTGTTAGAAACATCCGTACCTAGATAAATCTAAGACGAGAATTTTGGAACGGAGGTAATAGATACATTATGTCTACACATGGATGAATAAATCAGTACATCAACAATACTTCGAAACAATGTAAAAAACAACACATGCAGATCCTAAAGGTACTCTTGTTTTTGGATGATGTCATGATGGTACACCAATATATAGGAAATGATTTGAACTAAAACCAAAACACATATTTTGGACTGGAGGGAGTAGCTTTTTTTTACCTTTGCTCAATCTGCCATATATCCAACTATAAGGCATACAACATAGCAGCCAAAATACTTTAAATTGCATTGAATTGGAACACATCGGACAAGATGGTAAGCACAAGTAATCTTGTATACGCTGTATTAATGTAAATTGGGAATCTACATTTATTAAAAGCTTATTAATACAATATAATATACGTCAAGAAAGTACCAATCATAGTATATTAACTTGGCACATATTATCTACTTACCTGACCAACCTCAGTCCTCAATATACATCAATCCCATTTGGAACAATACAAGATGCCAGGCTGTAACATCCCAATTTTCAATTTGGATGTTATACATAGATCATTCATATGCATTTCATTATTTATTACATTTTGGTTTTTATTTGTTTGTGATCCAAGAAATCTTAAGCAACTCCAGGACACAAGGAGAGAGTTGGAGCTTTCATATAATTTTCATTTTTGAATTTATTTCAAATTTGAAAAGTGGATCAATTTGATTTCAACAAATTCTCTTCAACTGTATCAAAATAATAGAAATAAAGAGAGAAGCTAAAGTGACTTCTTAAAAAACAGAGGAGAAATATTGGAAAAGAAATTTGGAAGTCAAATTATTTTATTTGAATTTTTATTTGCATTTTATTTGAATTAGAGAAAAATATGCATTTTTAAAAATTGCGTTTAGTCCAGAAAAATGTTCACATTGTCCCAAATATTAGGAAGGGATGGTGAGAATTGTTTCTGGAATTTTAGGATTTTTTATTTTACTTTATTAGGATTTTTCTTTGCGGCACTGTTTCAAAAAAAGAGGTTGCGCGCGCCGACTGGGCCGGCCCAGCCGAGCCAAGCCAATCCCACCCGCCAACCGCCATCGCCACCGACCCTGTGCCCGCGCCGGACTCCGGCAGGGAGTCCGAGCACGCCCCGCCGCCGTCGCCCCTTGCCCAAGTTGATTCTTTTTGCAAATCGTAGCTAATCACGTATAGCAACTGTTAAGATCTAATCCACATGAAAATAATGCTGCTAGGTTTTATTTTCTGTTTAGTTTAGTTGTTTGCTTGTTTTTGAGTTTTATTTGGATCTTTTCTCGATTTTCTATTTGAATCGTTTGATTGATTGCTTATGTATGCTACTGTTTGTCTATGCTAGATTATCCGGAGTGCGAAGCTTGTTATTACGAATCTCTAGAGTTTTTCGATCGTCAGCAAGGCAAGTTACACTTTGATCATACTCTTCTACACCCAGTTTTTACTATGCATTAGTTTTGTCCCTGAAATATGTGCATGAGTAGGATTGGGAACATGTGGTTTGGTTGTAGTTCTTGAGGTAGGAACCTAATACCTTTGATCACCCCGGGAATATACGTTATGCTTTTTTGTTGCTTAGCCATGCTCGTAGACAGGGATTGGATCATGATACACATGGAAGTTGTGAGAGATATTAATCTTGGATAACATTAAGCTGACAACTTTAATACACATCTGGGTGCATTGGTTGGGGCACCTGGAGAATCCAGTAGAAGCCCGTTTGGGAAATCCCGGAGTACCCGTGTGATTTTTCCTTGGTTCGCCACCCAGGCTTAAAGGGATCATATGATATTTCATGCCTAGAAACTTCCTTGTGCAGCCACAAGCCATTATGGGCTCTGGCGTAGTTGAGTAAGTTGTATGAGCTCTTGAAGAGGTGGACTAGTAGATGTAGGGGAAAGTAGGTGTACCGGTCTACCCAGAGTAGAGAGTTAATGCTTCTGAAAGACTATGTCTCGATTTTCCGATCATGGATGCGGTCGAGTCTTGTGGAGAAAAGTGTGCAACCTCTGCAGAGTGTATAAACTAATCGTGGTTAGCCGTGTCCCTGGTTATGTACAGCTTGAGTATCTAGAAGTGGATATCATTGTTGATCTCATCACTCTTTACTTAATGAATTGGGTTTAATGATGATACTTGGTTAATGTTGGGATTTGAGTTGGAGGAACCTTCTCAAATATTGGTACAAACTCTGTAGTAAATAAAATTTATTCCTTTGTTGTAGGCAAAAATTAGCTTTATGCAAAACTTTAAACTTAGAGCCTCCACCAGCTAAATATGCATGTAGATATAGTTTCTTGCATCCATTGCTTTACAGTGTCACTCTGCCAGCATATTCCATGTGCTGACCTACACGGCTGCAACGTCTCATATTGCAGACTTTAACACCGACGAATAAGGTGCTATAGGTCGTTGTCATGCACTCAGCTATGCCCTTGGAGTTGATGGACTCATTTACCTTTGAAGCTTCCGCGGCCATTTTGTTTAGATGGCCTTCAGCCATTTTATTTGTGTAACAGATACTCTTTATGAGGACCTCGATGTAATAAGTGTGTGATTGAAACTCTGTTATAATTCCTCGAGTACTTTGTGTGTCAGCATACTAATTCAGGGATGACACTTATACACAGAGACTTCGGTCCATTGGGATCATGGTCGCTACAAGGTGGTATCAGAGGACACGCTGACTGTAGGACGCGACCACCAGGAAAAAGCCACATGATTATTCTTCTTTGCTCATTTCTAATTCTCCTCTATTTCTACTCTATAGATGGCGGACCCTAGGAACAAGTTCACTCGGCCGGATGACGACACCCCTTTCGGACGACATTTGAAGGAATTCACGAAGTACTTGAACATCAGACTACCAAGCTTCACTAGAACTTTCTCTGCAACTTTGCCGGAAGAGGAGCACTGGAGGATCAAGGTTCGTGTACCTGGGAGGACGTTTGCACCAACAACGGAGCCCATTGACTTTACCTTGGATGCACCAAGTTCTGGAACTTGGGAAAGAGCATGGCAGCCCACATCACTTTTGGACGCATTTGTGAGGTGTACCACAAGGAGCTTGAAGACACCGTCTATCAGATATGTGGACGCCAGGACGAGGAATGGGAGATGATTCGTACCAAGAAGGATGGATCAATTGCAGCTTACATTCAGGAGATGGATCAGCACATTCGTCGATACGAGAACCATATGTGCTCTATCATGAAGAAGACTAAGAAGCTGATGAAGAAGAATATCGGCCTAGAAGAGGAACTCAAGTCAACACGTGACGGATATGAAGAAGAAATTGCTGTACTACTGAAGAAGCATGTAGACCTGAAGAAGAAGCTAGGAATACCCATGGAGAACCAGAGGCGAGAACCTGAAGTGGAGATCCGTTCGGAGGACTACATCATCTTGGACGACATCGACATGGACAGTTATGCAAATGATGACAGTGATGATGACTACGTAGACGAAGCTGGAGCAGATATTATGGAGTCTTCCATCGATCAAAATTTCTAGACGACCACCATGTTACTAATAGTATTCTTTCAAGTAGTTAGCATCGATTGATTTGTAATCGTAGTTTAGTCTTTTGTGTGACCTTGTTTGATATTGAATGGAGTGAATTGTTTGTATTTGCCTCATATGCATATGGGTAGTGAAATCTCTCTTAGGCCTTATTCTATTCTGTTTTCTCAACCCTTCTAACCCATCAGATGCCTCCGAGACATGACACCGTATTCATGTTCCCACTGGAGCTTACCCAGTTGATCCAGCAGCAGAATGCCTTGATGCAAATGTTAGTCCAGAATTAGAATCAGAACCAAGGCAACAACAAAAACAATAACCCACCGCCACCACCCCCTGTTGACAACCTAGCCCGTTTTCTGAGGTTGAATCCACCGATGTTCTCTAGCAGCACTAAGCCAATAGTTGCAGATGATTGGCTCCGCAAGATTGGAAGAGAGTTGACCACTGTCGGATGCACAAATGTGGAGAGAGTGTGCTTTGCCATGCATCGGCTTAATGGACCCGCATCATCTTGGTGGGAGAACTTCACCACCACTTATCCCATTGCTACAGTTACATGGGATCAGTTTCAGCAGGCCTTCCGCGTCGCACATGTTTCAGCTGGAGCTATGGGTATGAAGAAGCGCGAGTTTCGCAAGTTGTGCCAAGGGAGTCATACAATGGGATAGTATGTGGATGAATTCAGCAAGTTAGCACGCTATGCCCCAGATGATGTGGCCACAGATGCCGCAAAGCAGGAGAAGTTTCTTGAGGGACTCAATGATGAGCTGAGTATGCAGTTGATAGTGGAAACCTTCAACAACTACCAGGAGTCGGTAGACAGGGCCCTCATGATAGAAGGCAAGCAGCAATAGATTGACAATTGCAAGAGGAAGTATGGACAAGGGAGGTACACTTCTGGAGCTTAGTAGAAGCTCCGCTATTCCCCGTACTCAGGAGGACATACTCATAACCATGGAGGACATACGCACAATGGAGGAAGTTCACACAACCACAGTGGCCCAACGAATAGCAATGGGAATGGAGGAAGCAACAGTCAGAACCGTTCCAACCGCGTGACCCCTGCCGAGAAGGTTCTGAGTCACGTTACTTGTTTCAAGTGCGGGAAGACCAGGCATTGCACCACTGAATGTTCCAAAGCAAAGAATGTAAATGGCAACGGAAGTTCTGGAAAGAATCCCAACCCCTTCACCAGAGGTCAGGTGAACCACGCCAGTGTGGAGGAGATTGAGGAGCAGCCGACGCAGTTGTCGGTAAGTTTTTGATTAATGCATTTACAACACTTGTTCTTTTCGATACTGGTGCATCTCATTCATTCATATCAAGGGGATTTGTGGATAAGTTTAAGTTGTCAACCGTAGCCCTTAAGTCACCTTGTCAGTAAGTTCCCCAGGAGCGGAGTATATTGCTAGTAGGGGATGTTATCAGTTGCCAGTAACCATAGGTAGACATGTTTTCCCCATCGCCCTGATTGTCCTGGAGTCACAAGGATTGGATGTGATCCTAGGCATGGATTGGCTGTCCAAGTTTGAAGGAAACATTGATTGTGCCAGTAAATCAATTCTTCTCACCACCCGGAAGGAAAAAAGGATCAAGTATGTGTCTAGGCATGCGCCGAGGAGGACTCAAGTGAATTCCCTATCGGTAGTTGTTCAGGAGGAAGTACCAGTGGTGAAGGATTATCCCGATGTATTTCCGGAGGAGTTACCAGGCATGCCACCAGATCGAGATATTGAGGTTTTGATTGAGTTATTGCCAGGCAGCGGACCAATATCCAAGAGACCGTATTGGATGCCCGCAAATGATTTGGAAGAAATTAAGAAGCAGATTAAGGAGTTACTGGAGAAAGGTTACATTCGACCAAATTCATCACCTTGGGGAGCCCCAGTGCTTCTAGTGGAGAAGAAGGATGGATCTTTGAGGATGGTTGTTGATTATCGTGCACTAAATGAGGTGATGATCAAGAACAAATACCCTCTGCCGATGATCAATGATTTCTTTGACCAGCTACAGGGAGCTAAAATTTTCTCCAAGATTGATCTTCAATCAGGTTATCACCAGTTCAAGATCCGAGAGCAGGATATACCTAAGACAACTTTTACTACAAGGTATGAGCTATATGAGTATACCATTATGTCATTTGGTTTGACTAATGCCCCTGCCTATTTCATGAGTATGATGAACAAGGTGTTCATGGAATTCTTGGACAAGTTCGTCGTGGTTTTCATTGATGATATATTGGTCTACTCGAAGAATGAATAAGAGCATAAGGAACATTTGGGCTTGGTTCTCGAGAAGCTCAGGCAACATCAGTTGTATGCCAAGTTCAACAAAATGTGATTTTTGGTTGAAGGAAGTTGGATTTCTCGGACATGTTATATCAGGAGAAGAAATAGCAGTAGACCCTACCAAGGTTGCATCTGTCACTAAGTGGGTGGCACCCACCTCAGTGGGAGAGATCAGAAAATTTCTTGGACTCACAGGTTATTACCGGAGATTTATTAAGAATTTTTCCAAGATTGCTAAGCCCATGACGGAGTTATTGAAGAAGGACACCAAGTTTAATTGGACTGAGGATTGTGAGGCCAGTTTTCAGGAGTTGAAGAAACGTTTGGTTGCAGCCCCAGTGCTGATTCTTCCAGACATACGCAAGGATTTCCAAGTATATTGCGATGCTTCACGTCGAGGACTTGGAGGTGTGCTTATGCAAGAAGGAAGAGTTGTTTCATATGCCTCACGACAGCTTCGACCTCATGAGTTGAACTATGCTACGCATGATTTGGAGTTAGCAGCCGTGGTGCATGCACTCAAGACATGGAGACATTTTATTATCGGTAACCGTTGTGATGTTTACACGGATCACAAGAGTTTGAAATACATCTTCACACAGAACGAGTTGAACCTCAGGCAAAGGAGATGGTTGGAGTTCATAAAGGATTATGACGCAAGATTGCATTATCATCCAGGAAAGGCCAATGTCGTAGTAGATGCATTGAGCTGCAAGAGTTATGTTAACACGCTCATAACCGGAGGGTTACCTCAGGAGTTAGCAGACGGCCTTCGAGAACTATGTTTGGAGATAGTTCCAAGAGGTTATGTTGCAGTATTGGAAATTCAGTCCACTTTGCTGGGAAAGATCCAAGAATCCCAGAAGACGGGCTAGGAGATTTTAGAGATAAAGGAAAGGATGAGTAAAGGAAAAGCTAAAGGTTTTCGTGAGGATGAGCACGACACCTTATGGTTTGAGGATCGTATCTATGTGCCTAATTAATGACCCTGAGATCAGGAAGTTGATTCTTCAGGAAGCTCATGATTCGCCTTATTCGATTCACCCAGGAAACACCAAGATGTATCTGGATTCGAAGGAAAGTTTCTGTTGGACAGGAATGAAGAAGGATATTGCAGAGTATGTAGCAATATGCGATGTATGCCAGAGAGTTAAGGCAGAGCATCAGAAACCTTCATGGTTACTTCAGCCTTTGCCGATACCTGAATGGAAGTGGGATAAACTTGGCATGGATTTTATCACTGGATTACCCAGGACCCGTTCAGGCTATGACTCTATCTGGGTTGTAGTTGATCGCTTGACGAAAGTAGCCCATTTCATCCCCGCTAAGACTACTTATACGAGTGCTAAGTTGGCAAAGATATACATGACTAGGATCGTGTGTCTGCATGGAGTTCTGAGGACCATCATATCAGATAGTGGAACATAGTTTACTTCAAAGTTTTGAAATCAGCTGCATGAAACTTTGGGAACCAGGCTAGCTAGAGTTCAGTACAACCTTTCATCCACAGAAAGATGGACAGACTAAGAGATTCAATCAGATTCTGGAGGACATGTTGAGAGCTTGTGCGCTAGACTATGGATCTAGTTGGGATGATAATTTGCCCTATGCAGAGTTCTCCTATAACAATAGTTATCAAGCTAGTTTGTAGATGGCCCCTTTCGAAGCATTATACGGAAGGAGGTGCAGGACACCATTATCATGGGATGAAGTTGGAGACAGATGGTTGTTCGGACCAGACTTAATCAGGGATTCTGAGGAGAAAGTTATGTTGATTCGAGACAGACTCAAGGTAGCCCAGTCCAGGTAGAAGAGTCATGCAGATATTAAACACAAGGAGGTAGCCTACGAAGTCGGAGACATAGCATATCTTCGTGTATCCCCACTTCGAGGACTTAAGCGTTTTGGAGTCAAAGGGAAGCTAGCACCAAGATTTGTAGGACCATACAGAGTTTTGGAACGCATGGGAGAAGTTGCCTACAAGTTGGAATTGCCCGAAGGATTGTCAGGAGTTCTTGATGTGTTTCACGTTTCCCAGTTGAAGAAGTGCCATGCAGAGATGGCTGAAATTCCTCTGAGAGATACAGTGCCACTGAAAGTGATTCAGTTGGATAGTGATCTGACCTATGAAGAGAAGCCAGTCACGATTCTCGAGTTTTCCAGCCAAGTTACTCGCAGCATAGTCATCAAGTTTTGCAAAGTTTGGTGGAGCCACCATACCGAGGAGGAAGCCACCTGGGAGCGAGAAGGAGACCTCTACAAGGACCACCCACACCTTTTTGCTGACCAACCCGAATCTCGAGGGCGAGATTCATCTTAAGGGGGTAGGTTTGTAACATCCCAATTTTTAATTTGGATGTTATACATAGATCATTCATATGCATTTAATTATTTATTGCATTTTGGTTTTTATTTGGTTTAGATTTAAGAAATCTTAAGCAACTCCAGGACCCAAGGAGAGAGTTGGAGGTTTCATATAATTTTCATTTTTGAATTTATTTCCAATTTGAAAAGTGGATCAATTTGATTTCCACAAATTCTTTCCAACTATTTCAAAATAATAGAAATAAAGAGAGAAGATAAAATGTCTTCTTAAAAACAGAGGATAAATATTGGAAAAGAAATTTGGAAGTCAAATTATTTTATCTGAACTTTTATTTGCATTATATTTGAATTAGAGAAAAATATGCATTTTTAAAAATTGCATTTAGTCCAAAAAATGTTCACATTGTCCCAAATATTAGGAAGGGATGGTGAAAATTGTTTCTGGAATTTTACGATTTTTTATTTTGCTTTATTAGGATTTTTCTTTGCGGCACTGTTTAAAAAAAAGGTCGCGCGCTGACTGGGCCGGCCCAGCCGAGCTAGGCCAAGCCCAGTCGCCAACCGCCATCGCCCCCGACCCCGTGCCCACACCGGACTCCGGCAGGGAGTCTGAGCACGCCCCGCCGCTGTCGCCCCTTGCCCAAGTCAGGTCTCCCCGACTCCCTTTAAAGCATGAGCCCCGCCGCCATTCCTCCCCTCGTCCAAAGCCACCGCCGAGCCGCGCCGCCACCACCGCCGCCCGCCCGAGCCGTCGCCGCAGCCGCTGCTGCTGCGAGCTGCGCCGCCCCTGCCCCAAGTCACCGCCACCCCTCCCCCCGGCTTAATAAGCCGACCCCGCCGCCCCGTTCCCACCACCCACCGCAGCCGCCGCCGCCGCCGTTGCTGCTGCTGCTTGCGTCACCGCCGCCAGCGCTAGCCGCCGCCGTTGCCAAGCCCCATTGTCGCCTCGCCCGGCCGCAGCCGTTGGACCCGCGCCGCCGCCGATCAAAGACCGGTATTAGAAACCGCCCAGTTCACGAGTTTATTTTTGTTTTTTTAAGGTTAGGTTTAGTTAGATCGACCGGTTTATTTTATTTTAGATCGGCTAAATAGCGAGTGTTCACTCAATTAGTTCTGTTAACAAACGAGTTTGTTCGTTAGTCTCTATTAGCAGACGTTCGTCAGATAGATTTTTCTTATTCTGTTTATTTTCGGGTAGGAACCTATCAGCGAATAGTTTTCTCGTGATTTAGCCCCTGACTTTTAAACTAGCATAACTTTTAGCTCGTTTATCCAAATTAGGTGAAACCAACGCCTAATTCTTCGTAACGATCCCCTCTTTCCAATAAACTAACTTGAACATGATTTTGACAATTTAAAATTTGAGTTTAGTTCGGATTAGTATGCGATCTTGTTTCGTTTGTATCTTGAGTTTCGTAGCTCCGTTTGAGTTGATTCTTTTTACAAATCGTAGCTAATCACATATACCAACTGTTAAGATCTAATCCACATGAAAATAATGCTGTTAGGTTTTGTTTTCTGCTTAGTTTAGTTGTTTGCTTGTTTTCAAGTTTTATTTGTATCTTTTCTCGATTTTCTATTTGAATCGTTTGATTGATTGATTATGTATGCTACTGTTTGTCTATGCTAGATTATCCGGAGTGCAAAGCTTGTTACTAAGAATCTCTAGAGTTTTCCGATCGTCAGCAAGGCAAGTTATACTTTGATCATACTCTTCAATACCCAGTTTTTACTATGCATTAGTTTTGCCCCTCAAATATTTGCATTAGTAGGATTGGGAACATGTGGTTTGGTTGTAGTTCTTGAGGTAGGAACCTAATACCTTTGATCATCTCGGGAATATACGTTATGCTCTTTTATTGCTTAGCCATGCTCGTAGACGGGGATTGGATCATGATACACATGGAAGTTGTGAGAGATATTAATCTTGGGTAACATTAAGGTGGCAACTTTCATACACATCTGGGTGGATTAGTTGGGGCACCTAGAGAACCTAGTGCAAGCCTGTTTGGGAAATGCCGGAGTACCCGTGTGATTTTTCCTTGGTTCGCCACCCAGGCTCAAAGGGATCATATGATATTTCATGCCTAGAAATTCCATGTGCAGCCACAAGCCATTATGGGCTCTGGCATAGTTGAGTAAGTTATATGAGCTCTTGAAGAGGTGGAGTAGCAGATGTAGGGGAATGTAGGTGTACCGGTCTACCTAGAGTAGAGAGTTAATGCTTTAGAAAGACTATGTCTCGATTTTCCGATCATGGATGCAGTCGAGTCTTGTGGAGAAAAGTGTGCAACCTCTGCAGAGTGTATAAACTAATCATGGTTAGCCGTGTCCCCGGTTATGGACATCTTGAGTATCTAGAAGTGGATATTGTTGTTGGTTTCATCACTCTTTAATTAATGAATTGGGTTTAATGATGATACTTGGTTAATGTTGGGATTTGAGTTGGAAGAACCTTCTCAAATATTGGTACAAACTGTGTAGTACATAAAATTATTCCTTTGTTGTAGGAAAAAATTAGCTTTATGCAAAACATTAAACTTAGAACCTCCACCAGCCAAATATGCATGTAGATATAGTTTCTTGCATCCATTGCTTTACAGTGTAACTCTGCCAGCATATTCCATGTGTTGACCTACACGGCTGCAACGTCTCATATTGCAGACTTTACCGACAACGAATAAGGTGTGATAGGTTGTTGTCATGCACTCAGCTATGACGTTGGAGTTGATGAACTCATTTACCTTCGAAGCTTCCGAAGTTATTTAGTTTAGATGGCCTTCAGCCATTTTATTTGTGTAACAAATACTCTTTATGAGGACCTCGATGTAATAAGTGTGTGACTGAAACTCTGCTATAATTCCTCGAGTATTGTGTGTGTTAGCATATCAATTCAGGGATGACACTTATGCTTAGAGACTTCGGTCCATGGGATCATGGTCGTTACACAGGCAAAATTATATTTTTGACTATCCCATAATTCGAACTGCTGGAAAATATTCACCACCAACAATTAGCACTGCTTTAAAGCAAAACACATAAATAATTATCTTAGTGTATAGACGGTAGTATTCAACAGACCTGGCTGTACTGCTCAAATATTTACAACAATACTGAATTTATGTATTGCAAAACATTCGGGGATGACATGCATGTGTTGAGGAAAAAATTAAAAGATAAAATCATGGATCATCCACTGCCAAGTAAGAGGATCGGTAGGCCATGTATCTGCATAAACTGCTATCCATCATAACCTAGGAGTGGAGAGAATACAATGTGGGGCCTGCAGATGGAGGAAGAGCAGTGAGCTTCAAGTGCAATGGATGTGTCTGGACTAAGCACAATGTAGTGTCAGAGTAGTTTAGGAGTAGAATCCTCATCCTGCTTATATACATGGCCCGGGTAAATCTATAATCAACCGAGGCCCCGTGAGTTGAATTAATAAAGAAATCAAAGGCTCGGGCCTTTAGCAACCTGGCCTGATCGTGTTTGTGTGTATGCATGTGTTGCTAGATATAAAAGATTGATCTATCATGTGTGTTAGCCTGTTAGCTAACTTTTGTACATGTGATAGCTTCAGCCAAAGCACCCCATCAGCGCATCAATCAGCAAGCATGTCGAGTCAGCTTTGCTTCGTCCTTGGAACTAATCGACATGGCCAACATGAATACATGATGCACGTCTGTTGCTTTTCTTTGTCATTCCAACTGAATTAGTACACATGGCGCATCGTGTACCTCGCCAATTATAGTGAATCTAAATTATGTTGGTGTGGGAGAGCTGCACGATGTCGATGGCTGTGAGGCCTCCACCAAGAGAGACAAGGATGGCGGTCATCATCGTCGGGAGGTCCGCAACCTCCATACTCAGCGGGCCTCTGGAGTCTGGACCATGTAGCGAGGTGGTGAGTGCTCCTCACTGGAGGGGACGAGATCAACATCGTCCATCAGCGCCGGAGGAAACCATAAAACATGGCAGGTTGTTCATGCTCATCTTGGCATAGATGAGGCTGCAGCCACGCCGCGGTGGTGCTCCAACTCCTACTCAACTGTGTCATTGTTATGTTGTTGTCCACCCAATGACAACGCCGGAATTATGGATCAAGCGTATGGGCTCAAGAAATTTTGGGAGGAAGAGATTGATTTGGTGGGATAGCATGCAGAAAACCAGCGTGCTTAAATTATGCGTTCTGGCCTCGTATGGCAGGAAAAATCGCTAATAAAAAACCAGATACTAGAGAAGGTGGGCTTTCTTATGGGATAAAACTTGGTGGGGTTGATGCCTTCCTTTGATTGGTGGTGCGGTGGAGGGGGCGTACGACATACAACCCTCTTTATGAACAGAGTTAGGAGCAGAGATTGACTGATTTTTTGTCGATCGTCTTTGACTAAAATTAAATCCCTGGAGCAAATATGTGACAATATATGTTGGACCATAAGGTAGGATTCTTGCATAGAGAATCAAGCAACAAATAATGAGGATCACACATGAAATGGTAGCAAAGAGGACCATGCCAAAAACAAATTATTGGAACACCCACTTGTAGACTACAGCTAGGAGCCAAAATAAAACATACTTCTACATTCTTACACCATGCAAGCAAGTATTGAGATTAAATTGTAAGATGTAAATATATAAAACATGTTGCTGAAGTTCTGTTAAGAGAATGAAGGTACCTGGCTAAAGAATTCAGAACAAAATAATACAATACGTTGAAATGTATCCAATGATTTACCAAATGATATATCTCATCTAACGAGAACAATGAATCCCATGTGATACCTGCTGATATATTATGACTTTAACCAGCACAATGAATCCCATCAACAAACATAACTCTCCAAACTCGCATGCTCTTCTACTAATATGCTGGAAATGAGACACTCAATAGTAAACATTTAGGAGGACTACTATAAACACAAAAGTAAATTATGGTAAGAACCATGTACTTATCTGTGTAGGGGGGTTGCCAGATCGCGAATGGCCGAGTGAGAGATTTAGAATTACCGCGTCTCAAAAATTATTTAGATCATTCACCCCATCTCTTCGGAGATGCCCTCCTATATGAACATGCGGCTTGGGCTTTGCAGCTTCTCAGTACAACAAAGCATAGTACAAAACATGTTATGTCTCTATGGATCAAAAGTTAAGAAATGGCCAATGTGCATTAACCATAACTGAAACCTGAAGTTGTACTTAAGCATTTGTAGCATAGCTTTAAAAAGGAGAAATATTGACGAGTACTGAAGTATCAGCCTAAAAGGAGAAATATGTGCCTGCTCTCCCTGAAACGAAATTGCACTTAAGATCCCTTCGCAAATGGAGTTCACAAAACCTGCAAAAGGGGATAAGGAACTAAATAAAATCTGCATAGATTGAATCTCAAAATCAAGGGTAAGAAGATTCGTGGCTGAGCACGGCATATTGAAGGTCGCCTACGGCAGCGAGGTGACCGAGGAGCAGGTTGTGTAGGGCGCTCTCTACTTCCGAATTTGTGGCAGAGAGCATGTCTGCGTCCTCTGTCGGAGGACTATGCAGCGTCGGCCCTACGTCTGCCTCCTCTCTCGAAGTTGGTCCTGGAGCCCGACTAGTGGAGGCGTGGTTGGCAGGATCTCCGGATACAGTCCGGATACTCCTCTTCCTGCTAGGATGTAAAAAGGGCACCGTTATACTTCAAATGACAACAAATTACGTGACAGGTTGTTTTCTTACCTCTGTAGAGGCGTGTCGGTTCTAATCGCCTTCCTCTTGAGCCTAACCAATCTGGACGCCCGTGGCTGATGGGTCCCTAGGGGCTCAGCCCTGCGCTCCAAACGTCGCTTCTGTAAAAGCACGACATATTAGGGATAAGGTGTGACATCAGGAAAGAATCCTCTTCCAAGGATCGAGTCTTCGGCTTGGCTTACATGCGACGAAGGTAACAGTCCGGGATAATCAGCGGTAATAGCCACCGGGGCGCCTTGACGGCTCACCCGATAAAATATCCCGTCGACAAGCTCCACGGCCGCATCTGGATCTTCTTTGAGTCCCGGATCCAGGGCCCTTTCGGGGTCCTCTGGCTGCGGGGAAGGGCTGGAGATTCCTTCCACGTCCCTCCTCAGTTCCTGCTCAAAAATATCGATGCGGGTAACTTTAGCAAAGAACACCACAATAAGTGAAGCGAGGAAATAAATGATGACTTACCTAGTTTGGGGGATTATACATGGAGAATCTGTCCCGCGGTTTGATATGGAGAAAGTCTTCCTCTTCTCCTTTGTATAGGTCGGACAGTATCCTTGCCAGAGCGGTGGGGGAGTCCGGACCCTTACGGCCACAGTGGGTGGCATCGTCTGTCCCGTTGAAGTGCCACATGGGATTACTCTGATACTGAAGCGGTTGCACTCCCCGCATTATGCATATTGCCATCACCTCGACTATCATCAGTCCGAATTTGGCCGGTAACTTTATCCTGCTCATCAGGAAATGTACTTCCCTGGAATCCTCTTCTTGGGGGCCTTGGGGCCGCTAGCTTAGACGTGCCCTCGGTGGGGTGTTACTGAACTTGGGGAGTCCTGTCCGGACTGGATCCGGAAGGGAAGCGTCGTCAATGTAAAACCACTCTGAAGCCCAGTAATCTGGTGCCTTCTTGGGAGTACCAGATAGGTATCCGGTCTCAGTGATACGCCATACTTCGGCCCCGCCCACTTGACATAGGGATTCTCCCTGGTTGCGGGGGACAAGGTAGAACAGCTTCTTCCACAATCTGAAATGAGCCTCGCATCCTAGAAATAGCTCACAAAGGGCGACGTACCCTGCTATATGCAGTATGGAGGCTGGGGTAAAATTGTGCAACTGGAGGCCGTAGAACTCCAGAAGCCCGCGAAGGAATGGATGAATAGGAAACCCGACGCCCCTTAACAGATGTGGAATTAAGCATATTCGCTCCTCTAGAGACAGATTGGGGGATCTCTCCACTTGTTCTACGCCGTTATAGGTGGCCACTCCGGATCGGACAGGGACCATGAACGCTGGCGGGAGGAGCCCTTGGGTTTGTAACTTTACCAAACGGCTATGGGGAACTGAACACTCTCCCCAGTCCCCCGGCTTGGGGCAAGGGGAGCGAGCAGAAGAGCTGCGACGACCGGCCATGTTGGAATGGTTTTTTCTGGGCGCTCTATTGGATGCTTGCTCAAGGAGGGAGAGTGAGGTTTGGATCCGGGAATCCCCATCTCTTCAAATAGACGGCTAGCCTGAAGGACCGAGGGTGGCAAATGCAAAAATGCCTCGACTCCTCGCATTCGCTCGACACATGGAAATGGTCATTATTGGAACACTGAAGCCGAGGAGTACGACATTGATGAAGATGCCGGAAAATGCTCGTCATCATGGGAACATTGGAGTATTCAGATGGAGGAACCCGCCTTGCAATGCCAAAGACAAGACTGCGCGCCGGACTCATCGTCATTGAAGCCTGGTTCAGGGGCTACTGAGGGAGTCCTGGATAAGGGGGTATCCGGACAGCCGGACTATATTCATAGACCGGACTATAGAAGCGTCAAGATACAAGACTCAAGACTTCGGCTTGTGTCCGGATGGGACTCTCCTTTGTGTGGAAGACAAGCATGGCGATCCGGATATTATGTTTCCTTCGTTGTAACCGACTCCATGTAAACCCTAGCTCTCCGGTGTCTATATAAACCGGAGAGGATGGTCCTTAGAAGCCCAATCAGAATTACAATCATACCATCATAGGCTAGCTCTTAGGGTTTAGCCTCTACGATCTCATGGTAGATCTACTCTTGTACTACTCATATCTTCAATATTAATCAAGCAGGAAGTAGGGTTTTACCTCCATCGAGAGGGCCCGAACCTGGGTAAACATTGTGTCCCTTGCTTCCTATTACCATCAGCCTAAGACGCACAAATCGGGACCCCCTACCCGAGATCCACCGGTTTTGACACCGACAATGCTCCAAGCAAAACACATATCATGTGCCGAATAAAAGTATAGCTCCAAGTAAAGTTACCAATGAACGAAGACGAAAGAGGGGATGCCTTCTGGGGCATCCCCAAGCTTAGGCTTTTGGATATTCTTGAATATCTTGGGGTGCCTTGGGCATCCCCAAGCTTAGGCTTTTGCCACTCCTTATTTCATAGTCCATCAAAGCTTTACCCAAAACTTGAAAACTTCACAACACAAAACTCAGCAGGAAATCTCATAAGCTCCGTTAGTGAAAGAAAACAAAACCACCACATAAGTTACTGTAATTAACTCATTATTTATTTATATTGGTGTTAAACCTATTGTATTCCAAGTTGTCTATGGTTCATACCACTTAATACTAGCCATAGATGCATCAAAATAAGCAAACAACACACGAAAAACAGAATCTGTCAAAAACAGAACAGTATGTAGCAATCTGTAACTAACACAAACTTATGGAACTCTAAAAATCCTACCAAAATAGGACGTCCTGGAAAATTTGTTTATTGATCAGCATCAAAAAGAATAAACGCAAAAGCACGTTTCTGTGATTTATTGAATTCTTTCTCGTGAGCGCAAAGTTTCTGTTTTTCAGCAGAATCAAATCAACTATCATCATAGGTTATCCTATAGGTTCTACTTGGCACAAACACTAATTAAAACATAAACACACATCTAAACATAAGGTAGATGCAAAATTTATTAATAAACAGGAACAAAAACAAAAAACATAAAGAAAATTGGGTTGCCTTCCAACTAGCGCTATCGTTTAACGCCCCTAGCTAGGCATAAAAGCGAAGATAGATCTAAGTAGTGCCATCTTTGGCACTTGATTCATAGGTAGCTCGCATGATAGATTCATAAGGTAATTTGACTTTCTTTCTTGGAAAGTGCTCCATGCCTTTCTTTAATGGAAATTGGAATCTAATGTTCCCTTCCTTCGTATCAATAATCGCACCAATTGTTCTAAGGAATGGTCTACCAAGAATAATAGGGCAAGAAAGATTGCAATCTATATCAAGAACGATAAAATCTACGGGCACCAAATTTCTATTTGTAACAATTAGAACATCATTGATCCTTCCCATTGGCTTTTTAATGGTGGAATCCGCAAGGTGCAAATTTAAAGAGCAATCATCAAGATCATGGAAACCTAGAATATCACATAAAGTTTTCGGAATCGTGGAAGCACTAGCATCCAAATCACACAAAGCAAAACACTCATGATCTTTAATTTTAACCTTTATAGTAGGTTCCCACTCATCATTAAGTTTTCTAGGTATAGAAACTTCCAAATTAAGTTTTTCATCAAAAGATTGCATCAAGGCATCAACGATATGTTTGGTAAAAGCTTTATTTTGACTATAAGCATGAGGAGAATTAACAACGGATTGCAACAAGGAAATACAACTTTCTAAAGAACAATTATGATAATCAAATTCCTTGAAATCCGAGATAGTGGGTTCAATACTATTTAAAGTCATGACCTCTCCAATCCCACTTTTACCAAATTTAGCATCAAGATCTAAAAACTCTGAATTATTGGGACGCCTTCTAAATAAAGTTGACTCATATCCAGTCCCATTATTATCAAGATTCATATTGCAAAACAAAGATCTAATAGGAGACACATCAATAACTTTAAGATCTTCATCATTATTTTCATGGAAACTAGAAGAACACGCCTTTACAAAGCAATCTTTCTTAGCACGCAATCTAGCAGTTCTTTCCTTGCACTCATCAATGGAAATTCTCATGGCTTTGAGAGACTCATTGATATCATGATTAGGAGGAGTAGATCTAATTCTAAGAGAATCAACATCAAGCGAAAGTCTATCAATGTTTCTAGCCAAATCATCAACTTTGAGCAATTTTTCTTCAAGCAAAGCATTAAAATTCTTTTGAGAAATCATAAATTCTTTCACACTATTCTCAAAATCAGAGGGCATCTTATTAAAATTACCATAAGAATTATTGTAGGAATTTCCATAATTATCAGAGGAATTACTAGGGAACGTTCTAGAATTAAAGTTTCCTCTATAA
This sequence comes from Triticum aestivum, assembly GCF_018294505.1. Classification (NCBI taxonomy): domain Eukaryota; kingdom Viridiplantae; phylum Streptophyta; class Magnoliopsida; order Poales; family Poaceae; genus Triticum; species Triticum aestivum. The sequence continues at coordinate 293,433,679 of NC_057807.1, forward strand.
GCATTGTTTCCAAAACTATTCCTACCAACAAAATTCACATCCATAGATTCATTATTATTCTCAATCAAAGTAGACAAGGGCATATCATTGGGATCAAGAGGAGTATTTTTAGTAGCAAACAACTTCGTAAGTTCATCCATCTTTCCACTCAAAACATTGATTTCTTCTATAGCATGCACTTTTTTACTAGAAGATCTTTCGGTGTGCCATTGAGAATAATTAGCCATAATATTAAAGAAGTTTTGTAGCATCTCCTAACGTGATTTCCATAACGTGCCTCCCACGACCGAATCTAAAAGATTTCTAGAAGCAAAGTTCAAACCGGCATAAAAAATTGTATGGTCATCCATAAATTCAAACCATGAGTAGGGCAATTGCGAATCATCAATTTCATTCTTTCCCAAGATTGGGCAACATGCTCATGATCAAGTTGTTTAAAATTCATAATATAGTTCCTAAGAGTGATAATCTTAGCGGGAGGAAAATATTTAGAGATAAAAGCATCTTTGCACTTGTTCCAAGAATCAATACTATTTTTAGGAAAAGACGAAAACCAAACTTTAGCATGATCTCTAAGTGAAAACAGAAATAACTTCAATTTAACAATATCATTATCCATATCTATGTTCTTTTGCATATCACACAAATCAAGAAAGTTGTTTACATGAGTAGCGGCATCTTCACTAGGAAGGCCGGCGAATTGATCTTTAATAACAAGATTCAGCAAAGCAGTATTGATTTCACAAGAGTCAACATCATTAAGAGGAGCAATCGGAGTACTAAGGAAATCATTACTATTGGTATTGGAGAAATCACACAATTTGGTATTATCTTGCGCCATGGCAACAAGTAATCCAACACACAAGCAAACAGAAAAAGGCAAGCAAAAAAGAGAGAGAGATTGGGAAACAGAGGGTAAATAAAACGGCATGGATGAAGTGGGGGAGAGGAAAACGAGAGGCAAATGGCAAATGATGTAAATGCGAGGGAGATGAGTTTGCGATGGGTACTTGGTATGTCTTGACTTGAGCGAAGACCTCCCCGGCAACGGCGCTAGAAATCCTTCTTGCTACGTCTTGAGCTTGCGTTGGATTTCCTTGAAGAGGAAAGGGTGGTGCAGCACAGTAGCGTAAGTATTTCCCTCAGTTTTTGAGAACCAAGGTATCAATCCAGTAGGAGGCTCCTCACAAGTCCCACGAACCTACACAAACAAACAAAGAACTCGCAACCAACGCGATAAAGGGGTTGTCAATCCTTTCACGGCCACTTGCGAAAGTGAGATCTGATAGAGATAGTATGATAAGATAAATATATTTTTGGTATTTTATAATATAGATGCAAAAAGTAAAGATGCAAATAAAAGTAGATTGAAAGCTTATATGATAAAAGATAGACCCGGGGGCCATAGGTTTCACTAGTGGCTTCTCTCTAGATAGCATAAGTATTACGGTGAGTGAACAAATTACTGTCAAGCAATTGATAGAAAAGCGAATAATTATGAGATTATCTAGGCATGATCATGTATATAGGCATCACGTCCGTGACAAGTAGATCGAAACGATTCTGCATCTACTACTATTACTCCACACATCGACCGCTATCCAACATGCATCTAGAGTATTAAGTTCATAAGAACAGAGTAACGCATTAAGAAAGATGACATGATGTAGAGGGATAAACTCAAGCAATATGATATAAACCCCATCTTTTTATCCTCGATGGCAACAATACAATACGTGCCTTGCAACCCTTTCTGTCACTGGGTAAGGACACCGCAAGATTGAACCCAAAGCTAAGCACTTCTCCCATGGCAAGAAAGATCAATCTAGTAGGCACAAACCAAACTGATAATTCGAAGAGACTTGCAAAGATAACTCAATCATACATAAAAGAATTCAGAGAAGATTCAAATATTTCTCATAGATAAACTTGATCATAAACCCACAATTCATCTGATCTCGACAAACACACCGCAAAAAGAGTTTACATCGAATAGATCTCCACAAGAGAGGGGGAGAACATTGTATTGAGATCCAAAAAGAGAGAAGAAGCCATCTAGCTAATAACTATGGACCCGAAGGTCTGTGGTAAACTACTCACAACTCATCGAAGAGGCTATGGTGTTGATGTAGAAGCCCTCCATGGTGGATTCCCCCTTCGGCGGAACGCCGGCGACGTCTCCAAGATGGGATCTCGCGGATACAAAAGATTACGGTGGCGGAAATATTTCTTTGGTGGCTCCATGGATGTTTTCGGGGTACATAGGTATATATAGGAGGAAGAAGTACGTTGGTGGCCGCTCGAGGGGCCCAGGAGACAGGGGCGCGCCCAGGAGGGGTGGGCGCGCCCTCCTATCTCCTGGCCACCTCGATTGCTTCTTGACTTGCACTCCAAGTCCTTTGGATCACGTTCGTTCCATAAATCACGCTCCCAAAGGTTTCATTCCATTTGGACTCCGTTTGATATTCCTTTTCTTCGAAATACTGAAATAGGCAAAAAACAGCAATACGGGTCGGGCCTCCGGTTAGTAGGTTAGTCCCAAAAATGATATAAATGTGTAAAATAAAGCCCATAAACATCCAAAAGGGGTAATATAATAGCATGGAACAATCAAAAATTATAGATACGTTGGAGACATATCAATGAGCTGCTTGGTTCAAAGAGTGACCACAATGCTTAAAAACAACCTTCCCAATAAGCGATGAAACATCCACGCATTCCGCAAAGATGACTGTCGCAGCGTCCCACCATATGGTCTGTCCCAAACAGTATTCGATCACCGTTGTCGAGTCTGATTCGACATCCACTCAAGGAAACCCAAGAGAATATGCAAACGCAAGGCCATCCCTCATAGCTAAAGCCTCAGATGTTACCACATCTGCTGCATGAGTTAAAAATTTACATTGGGCTGCCAATAAATACCTTTGTCATCTCAAATTACTACTGTTGTTGCCCCAGCGCGCTCATTTTCCTAAAAGGCTGCATCCACATTAACTTCCACAAATTTAGGACTGGGTTTCAACCATCTATGTACATGATTTTCACGGGCTTTCTAGTTAGCTTCATTGAAGTTGTTTCCGATCGCTAGTACTGACATAGGCCATCTTGAGGGTAATGGAGGTGGTCCATTGTGCGTTAGCTCATGCCGGATCCACCAGAGATATGATAACCCACAAGTATATGGGATCACAACAGTTTTTGAGGATAGAGTATTCAACCCAAATTTCTAGATTCGACACAAGGGGAGCCAAATAATATTTGCAATATTAGCAGCTAAGTTGTGAATTCAACCACACCTGGAGATTAATTCTCTGCAGCAAAGTGATAAGTAGCAAAGTGATATGATAGTTTTGAAAGTAGTAGCTGCAACAACAGTAATGGTAACAGTGATAGCAGTGATTTTGTAGCAGTAACGATACCAGCAGCAACGGTAGTAACTTAGCAAGAACAATATAAGGTAAATTCGTAGGCATTAGATCGGTGATTCCTGGGATGATATTCATCATGAGACAATCATAACCTAGGGCGATACGACACTAGCTCTAGTTCATAAATATAATGTAGGCATGTATTCCGTAAATAGTCATACGTGCTTATGGAAAGAACTTGCATGACATCTTTTGTCCTACCCTCCCGTGGTAGCGGGGTCCTATTGGAAACTAAGGGATATTAAGGCCTCCTTTTAATAGAGAACCGGAACAAAACATTAACACACGGTGAATACATGAAACCCTCAAACTACGGTCATCATCGGGAGTGGTCCCGACTATTGTCACTCCGAGGTTGCCAGATAATAACATGTAGTAGGTGACTATAACTTGCAAGATCGGATCTAGAGCATGCATATAATGGTGATAACGTAAACGGTTCAGATCTGAAATCATGGCACCCGGGCCAAAGTGACAAGCATTAAGCATGGCAAAGTCATAGCAACATCAATCTTAGAACATAGTGGATACTAGGGATCAGGCCCTAACAAAAACTAACTCAATTACATGATGAATCTCATCCAACTCATCACCGACCAGCGAGCCTATGAAGGAATTACTCACTCTCGGTGGGGAGCATCATGGAATTGGCGATGAAGAAGGGTTGGTGATGATGAAAATCGAAGATCACCCTCTTCGGAGGCCCAAACGGACTCCAGATATGGCCTCCCGATGAAGAACAGGAGACGACGGCAGCTCCGTCTCGTGAAACGCGATATTTCTTTCTCCATGAGTTTTTTCTGGAAAAATAGGATTTTATAGCGTTGGTTTCAGGGTTTGTGGGGCCACCAGGTGGGGACAACCCACCTGGGCGCGCCTGGAGGGTTGGCGCGCCTTGGTGGGTTGTGCCCACCCAGGTGCCCCCTTCGGTGGTTCTTGGCTCTAGAAATTCTATTTTATTGTATAAAAATCCTCGCAAAGTTTCGTTCCATTCCGAGAACTTTTATTTCTGCACAAAAACAACACCATGGTAGTTCTGCTGAAAACAGCGTCAGTCGAGGTTAGTTTCATTCAAATTATGCAAATTAGAGTCCAAAACAAGAGGAAAAGTAGATAAGACGGGGACGTATCAACTCCCCCAAGCTTAAACCTTTGCTTGTCCTCAAGCAATTCAGTTGATAAACTGAAAGTGAAAAAAGAAAAACTTTTACGAACTCTTTTTCTCTTGTTTCATAAATAAGCTTAAACACCACCCAGATTTTCAGCAAAGATTATAACTAACCATGTTGACAATAACTCTTAAAAATTATATTAACTCATATCAATGGCATAATCAACTAGCGGGCAATAATAAGATATCTCAAACACAAAAAACAACATGTTGTCAAAATAACCATGATACAATATGAAAATAGTGGTATCTCGCTAGCCCTTTCTGAGACAGCAAAACATAAATGCAGAGCACCCCCAAAGTTCAATTAGTGACTAAACATTGTAATTCATGGTAGAGAAGATCCAGTCATGATGCACCCAACATTAAGCTATACACAATGCATCAGCATGACAACAGTGCTCTCAAGTTTTGGCGCTTATTTGAGAAGGTGATGACACAACATAAAAGTAAATAGATAGTCCCTTCGCAGAGGGAAGCAGTGGTTTGCTGCTAGAGCACAAGTTTTTAAAACAGAGTTAAATGAAATTTTGAGACATGCACCCTTCATGTTTACTTGGCGACCATCAGTTATTAATATCTTCCATTCTAAACAAATTAGTAGTGGTTCCCAAGCGGTACAGTAAAGGTTTTTGCTCCATAGGAGTTTTTGTTTGATTATTGATGAATTGTTTTTGCAGTTGGGACTGGGAATCCCAATTACCGCTCTTTTCTCGTGCAATAGTGAGTGAATAAACACCCAACCTGAGAGTAAGCCGCTTATCATGGAAGATGCCAACTACCTCTTATCGCTCTATGGACAATCTAGGCACACAAAAGGATATTTGTTTGAAGTTTTTAGAGGTGGCACATGCAAATTTACTTACGACGGCAGGGTAATACCGCATATAGGTAGGTATGGCGGACTCATCTGGAATAACTTAGGTTTTAGGTTTCTGATGTACAAGCAGAATTCCCACTTAGTACAGGCGAAGGCTAGCAATAGGTTGAGAAGCGGCCAGCTAGAGAGCAACAACGGTCATGAACATATATTATGCATAACATTGGATACTAGCATGAGTAGGATATGAACACCATGAACATAAATATCATAGAGGCTATGTTGGTTTTCATTCAACTACATGCATGAACATGTGCCAAGTCAAGCCACTCGAACATTCAGAGGAGGATACCATAACATCATACTACATCACAATCATTTTAACGCAATGTTGACATCCAAGATAATCATTATCCACTCCTAGCTACTTATGCATGGCATGAGAAACTATAATATCTAATTTTCATTAGAAACATGTTTGATCATAATAAGCTGAATCATGGATCCTAGGTTAAACATATTTACAAAAATAGAACAAGTCGAGTTCATACCCGTTTCTCTCTGCCACGGCCAGTTCATCGAATATCGTCATTATTGCCTTTCACCTGCACGACCGAACGATTTGAAAATAATAATAGTGCAAGAGTGCCATGGACTAAGCTGGAATGTGCAAACATTTTATTCAAAAGGAGAGAACAAGGTAATATGGGCTCTTCGTCAAATCAACAATAATGCAAATGAGAGCCACTCAACATTTTCATTGTGGTCTTATCCTCGGTATGACTCAATATAAGGAAAGAAATTCAGAGAAACACACTGAAATATTTTTGGAGTTTTTTTTTCATAAACAAGCAAATTAAAAGAGAAAATCAAAAATGAGAAAAACTATTTACATGGGAAAGCTCCCAACAAGTAAAAGAAGAATAAGGAAATCTTTTTGGGTTTTCTTTTTAGTGCTACAACAATATAAACTAGGAAGAAAAATCAAAAATAAGCAAGAAACATCTTTTTGGATTTTCTCTAAGTTTTTCAAACACACAAGAAAGCGAGAAAATAAATCTAACATGGATGATACAATGAAAATGTGTGAACACCGACAACTGGAATGAAATGTGTGAACATGAATGTAATGTCGGTGGAAATACGTACTCCCCCAAGCTTAGGCTTTTGGCCTAACTTGGTAATCAGTCAGTAGCCTGTGTAATGGTCGGAGTGGTAGATCACGGAGGCTCTTGATAACCCACAAGTATAGGGGATCAGAATAGTTTTCGAGGGTAGAGTATTCAACCTAAATTTATTGATTCGACACAAGGGGAGCCAAAGAATATTCTCAAGTATTAGCAGCTGAGTTGTCAATTCAACTACACTTGAAAGACTTAATATTTGCAGCAAAGTGTTTAGTAGCAAAGTAGTATGGAAGTAGCGGTAACGGTAGCAAAAGTAACAGTAGCAGTTTTGTAGTAATCGTAACAGTGGCAACGGAGAAGTAACTTAGCAAAGATCAATATGTAAAAAGCTCGTAGGCAATGGATCAATGATGGATAATTATGTCAGATGCAATTCATCATGCAATAGTTATAACATACGGTGACACAGAACTAGCTCCAGTTCAATGTAATGTAGGCATGTATTCCAAATAGTCATAAGTGCTTATGGAAAAGAACTTGCATGACATATTTTGTCCTACCCTCCCGTGGCAGCGGGGTCCTATTTGAAACTAAGGGATATTAAGGCCTCCTTTTAATAGAGTACCAAACCAAAGCATTAGCACTTAGTGAATACATGAACTCCTCAAACTACGGTCATCACCGGGAAGTGTCCCGGCTATTGTCACTCCGGGGTTTGCCGGATCATAACATGTAGTAGGTGACTATTGACTTGCAAGATAGGATCAAGAACTCACATATATTCATGAAAACATAATAGGTTCAGATCTAAAATCTCGGCACTCGGGCCCTAGTAACAAGCATTAAGCATGGCAAAGTCATAGCAACATCAATCTTACAACATAATGGATACTAGGGATCAAACCCTAACAAAACTAACTCGATTACATGGTAAATCTCATCCAACCCATCACCGTCCAGCAATCCTACGATGGGATTACTCACGCACGGCGGTGAGCATCATGAAATTGGTGATGGAGGATGGTTGATGATGACGATGGCGATGGATTCCCCTCTCCGGAGCCCCGAACGAACTCCAGATCAGCCCTCCCGAGGAAGATTAGGGCTTGGTGACGGCTCTGTATCATAGAATGTGATGAATCCTTCTCTCTAAAAATTTTCTCCCCGAACGTGAATATATAGAGTTGGAGTTGAGGTCGGTGGAGGTCGAGGGAGCCCACGAGGCAGGGGGCGCGCCCCGGGGGGTGGGCGGGCCCTGCATCCTCGTGGACAGGGTGTGGGCCCCCTTATGTTGATTCTTTCTCCAATATTATTTGTTAATTCCAAAACATGACTCCATGGAGTTTTAGGTCATTCCAAGAACTTTTATTCCTGCACGTAAATAACACCATGGCAATTCTGCTGAAAACAGCGGCAGTCCGGGTTAGTTCCATTCAAATCATGCAAGTTAGAGTCCAAAACAAGGGCAAAAGTGTTTTGAAAAGTAGATACATTGGAGACATATCAGCTCTCAGTGCAGATGCATCAGCCTGCCGTGCAGCCACAACTGCTGCGTTATGAGCTTGGGCCTCGCTCTCAAGAATATAATATCTTCCCCTGTTATGAACATTAATGAAAGTAGGTGCAGGAAAATATGTGTCTACCACGGAGACCTTGTTAAATGTCAAATTATAAGTGAAATTATGCGGATCACCTCTCAGGATCTTATGACTTTTCATAGCATCAAAGTCTAGGTACTGCGTGGATAAAATAGGATCATGGGGCAAAGGTGAAACACCCAACCCTCTTGCTAAGTGTGTGGCATAAATTCCACCATAAAAATATCCACTACCAGCGTTGTGGTGTAACCTAGGTGCAACAATTGCTCCAAGATTATAACTTCTATCACCGTTGAGAGCGGTGTGTATGAGGCTCAGATCAGGAGCACAAAGTGTACTACAATCTTGTTTTCCTACAATACATTTTCCATTAAATAATGTGAAGTACTGAATTGCAGGAAATGAATGCTCTTTATTCTACCTTGCGTCACTCCCCTAGTTTCAGCATAGCAAAGACTACTCAAAAATATTTCAAACTCAGACGTCGGTGGTTCATCGAGCGAACCCCGGAATGGGATTTTGCAAAGGTGAGTGGACCTTTCTAAAGATATGGTAAATGGATTTTCATACAGTTTAAATGACACCCTAGACTCATGAGGAAGAAATTTAAATCCTTTAACGAATGATTCAGTGAGGATGAGATGTTGGTCGCACTTATCTGAAATGTAGGGACCGAGATCAACATTGTGAACATATTGATCAAATTCCTCCTTAATGCCCACACTCATCATATAATCGTTGCATGGCCATAGCATGTTTTGGTGGTGGCACTTTGAATGGAACTTTCACTTGGTTCAACATAAGACCGACAAACGACGTTGCTACTTGAAGATGCCTCCGAGGATCTCCTCCTTGAAGAACTCCTTCCAAAAAGTTTCATCATATTCGCGTACAATTTTCTGAATTTTTTTGGTCACAACAAATTCGTCAATTCCCCGGAATCATTCACTATCATAGTCAGTCTCACCTTGGTCGAGTACTTGGCCACATGCATGAGTAGGCCTCTTGCCGGGATGTCCCATTAAAAAGGCAGGTCCCATATTTGAAATACAAAAATAAGATCAGATAGCGCGAAACTTCATAAGAATGATAGGAAGTACTCACAGGGATGTATAGAGGCCATAGCAAGCATTCAAACTACTTAGCACTCTGAGAATTTGACATGCAAGCGCATCTATAGCAGCACCAAGAGTAGCTAATTATTCAAAATATAAACCACTAAAACAAAAACTAATTGGACTCATGGAGGAGTTACATACCAAGCAACAAATCCCCGAAACAGTTTCGGAAACGGAGCTTCGAGCAAAGAGATCGAAATTCACGGTTTCGGGAGGAAGAACACGAGAGAGAGAGAGAGAGAGAGAGAGAGCAATGGTGATTTTTTCTGGAGGAATGTGGTGATGTGAGAAGAAGAAGTAAGCGAGGGGGGCCCACGGGGGGACCACAACCCACTAGGGCACGCCTGGGGGTCCTGGCGCGCCCAGGCGGGTTGTGCCCACCTAGTGCACCTCCCTCTGATGTTATTTGCAACAGAAGTTCAGAAATATTCAGAAACAATTGTATTAAATTTTCAGAGCATTCTAAGAACTTTTATTTTTGGGTCATTATTGCATGGAAAACTCAAAAAACAGAAAGAGCATGGCATTTTATTTTATTTAACTAATAAAAACAGAAAACAAAAGGTATGGACAGAAGGTAGTGCTCACTAAATTCATCAACTTCATACCTCTCAAAAATGATCCATTAATAAGGTTGATCAACTCTTATTAACAACCACTTTCGATTAATATGAAATCGAAGAACTTTCGTAAATCACTAAGTTACCTCAACGGGGATATGAGTGTCCCCAACAACAAGCATTTCATATTTCTTGTTAACAGTAGGTAGAGGTAGTTGAAAACTTCCAATGGTGATTGTCGGAGATTTTTCAATAACATTAATAACATTCACTTGGAATTGTTTCTTCAGAAAGTGCACCGTATGCTCACTACCATTGATATGAAAAGTTACCTTGCTTTTATTGCAATCAATAATAGCCCCTGTAGTATTCAAGAAGGATCTACCAAGGATAATCGACATGTTGTCATCCCCGGGCATCTCAAGTATAACAAAGTCAGTCAAAATAGTAACATTAGCAACAACAACAGGCACGTCCTCACAAATACAGCTAGGTATGGCAGTTGATTTGTCAGCCATTTGCAAATATATTTCAGTAGGTGTGAGTTTATTCAAATCAAGTCTTTTATATAAAGAAAAAGGAATAACACTAACACCAGCTCCCAAATCACATAAAATAGTTTTCACATAGTTTCTTTTAATGGAGCAAGGTATAGTTGGTATTCCCGGATCTCCAAGTTTCTTAGGTACTCCATCTTTAAAAGTATAATTAGCAAGCATAGTGGAGATTTCAGCTTCCTGTATTTTTCCCTTATTGGTGACGATGTCTTTCATGTACTTTGCATAAGGAGGCATTTTTAAGATATCAGTCAAGCGAGTGCGCAAAAAGACTGGCCTAATCATTTCAGCAAAGCGTTCAAATTCTTCATCATCTTTCTTTTTAGTTGACTTAGGTGGAAATGGAATAGGCTTTTGAACCCATGGTTCTCTTTCCTTTCCATGTTTTCTAGCAACAAAGTCTCTTTTATCATACATTTTTGTCTTGGGTTGTGGATTATCAAGATCGATAGCTGGTTCTATCTCAACATCATTATCTGGTTCTTTGTTATTTGTTTGAGTGTCTTCATGAACCTCATCATTATCTTTTTCATTATTAGAAGGTAAGTGTTCATTACCAGATTGAGTTTCAGCATCAGAGATAGAAATTTCATTATCATTATCAGGATGTTTCTCTATTTCAGGTTCACTGGAGGCACACAAAGTCCTATCGTATTTCTTCTTCTTTTACTTTTTAGAAGAACTAGGTGCATCAGTGTTAATTATTTGGGAGTCTTGTTCAACTCTCTTTGGGTGTCCCTCGGGATAAAGTGGTTCCTGAGTCATTTTACCTCCTCTAGTTGCTACTCTAATAGCAAAGTCGCTTATATTATTGTTCATTTCATCAAGTAACTCTCTTTGAGATTTAGCAACTTGTTCTAATTGAGTTTGAACCATAGAGGCATGCTTTCCTACACCTCTAACATCATTTGAGATTCTAAATAAGAAGTCATAAGCGAGCAATCATATCAGTGTTGTGTTTCAATTGTTTCATAACATTTGCATTGAAGTGATCTTGCTTTCTAATGTAATTATCAAACTCATAAAGGCATTGACTAGGATGTTTATTTCGAGGATCATCACTATCGTTGAACTTCACTAAAGATTTTACCTCTACCACCTTAGGTGGTGGTGGTGCTTCAAGCCCATGTATTTCTTCAATAGGTGGTAAATTTTTAATATCCTTGACTTTAATACCTTCTTCCTTCATAGATTTCTTTGCCTCTTGCATATCTTCAGGACTGAGATACAAGATATCACTCTTCTTCGGAGTGGGTTTAATAGGTGTTTCAGGACGAGTCCAATCATCATAATTTTTCAATATGTTATTAAATAATTCTTCAGCTTGCCCAATAGGTCGCTCCCTGGAAACACAACCAGCACAACTATCTAGGAAATCCCTAGAAGCATCGGTTAGTCCATTATAGAACATATCAAGTATTTCATTTTTTGTAAGAGGATGATCAGGCAAAGCATTAAGCAATTGGAGAAGCCTCCCCCAAGCTTGTGGGAGACTCTCTTCTTCAATTTTCACAAAGTTAAATATTTCCTACAAGGAAGCTTGTTTCTTATGAGCAGGGAAATATTTTTCAGAGAAGTAATAAATCATATCCTGGGGACTATGCACACAACCAGGAGATAGAGTATTGTACCAAGCTTTAGCATCACCCTATAATGAGAACGAAAATAATTTGAGGATATAGTAATAGCGAATCTTCTCATCATGAGCAAAAAGGGTGGCTATATCATTCAATTTAGTAAGATGTGCCACAACAGTTTCAGTTTCATAACCATGGAAAGGATCAGATTCAACCAAAGTAATTAACTCTGGGTCGACAAAGAATTCGTAATCCTTATCATCAATAAAGATAGGTGAAGTAGAAAACTTAGGATCACATTTCATTTTATCATTCAGAGTCTTTCTTTATACTCCCTCTGTTCCTTTATCTAAGGTGCATTTTTTCCAGCTCGGTGACCAAGGCAACAATTTTTGGAGCATCTGGGACAATACTACCCCTGGTATTAGTTTAGCGTTGGAAATCAATTAGGTGAGCCTCCACTGATTTGGCCCCTGCATGCAGATATGCTGCCGGCCTTGCATGGCACATGCAATCCCCGTATCCCAAGAAACCAGGGATGCAAATAACTGTGTTGCCTCCTATACAAAAATGAGATCGCGCGGCTAACAGAAAAAGGGAGGGAAGTCACTTGGCGCCAACACAATGAAGATTTTAAAATATGTTTTCGTGTACAAAATGAGACAACTCCCCCTAGTTTTCTTCATTTCCCCCTTCTTCCAGTAGTGGCCAATAGAAAAAATGGTTGATCTAGACTTGCATCCAGCACCTAATTGGGATTTAGTTGAGGAGAACGAAGACATGGCCTATGATCTTGGATACGACTATGACTGGCTAGCTTCCGATGACTCCGACGATGGTATGTTCTTGTGCAATCTCACCTTTAGCGGGATAATTTTTTCATTCCGGGCTCCATGTAGAAGTTGACGATCAGGCGGACCTCGTTGAACACACATGAGCTGCTTCTGTGGAGCACGAGCGACTTGACGTACGCACGCCGGCGGAACATGCGGGGCGCGGCAAACGCGCTGGCGGGTGCGGATGCAGGCATGGCCAAGGCGCAGGTGGGCGCACACGCGGGCACGGCCAACGCTCCGGCGGGCGCAGACGCGGGCATAGCCACGGCCAACGCGCCGGCGGGCGCGGACGCGCATGAGGCCAACATGCAGACGGACCCGGCCACACAGTGGATGCAACACAGTCTTCATAGGTATGTACTGTATGTATTCCATACTCCTTGAACCAGATCATGTACTCCGGGGTAGTACTTGACACGTTGTGCCACCATCTCTGCTCAGGTCGATCACCGAGGCGCTGGTGGACGAGGCCACGCAGAGGATGGAATACAGTGCAAGCCGCTGGTGAATCCAGCGGAGAAGTGGTAGCCGGTGTCCTTTTGCATGATTCTTTCGCTCAGAAGTAGGAAGACCTTCTGTCCGGGGGCGATCCGGCTTGGTACCACCAGGGCCTATCTCTTCGACGGCGAACATATTCTTATAGATTCTCGTGCGCGCCGTACCGGTGAAGTATTCATCCAGGGAACGGTTGTCATGTTCCCCTGCCATCTCGTGAATATTTCCACCGGTGACGAAGGAGTTGATGCGGTAGGTTCTATGTCCGCACACGACTCAGGCCATGGAGAAGATGATGCTGGTGGATGCGATGGCTCGGAAGTGGATGAAGCTGCCAGTATGCACGCGGGCCTCGGACGTGCTCGTGGTGCACATGATGTCGTGCTTAAACGCGTGCGTGCGGTGCTACTTGCTAGTCCTATCGTCAGGCGTGGCCGTGGAGGTGACGATAATGTTGTCGGGGACGCCAATGATGCTCGACGTGGTCGTCGATGCTTGGGCTTGGCTGGTGGCAGCAGAATGGCAAGGCGGCGGTACCGAAGTTGTTCCATCTTTGCTAAATGGCAGCATCAATGATGCAATCAACCCTATCGACGTTAACCAAGGTGATTGTACAGAAAGTGTTCCATCTTCAGTAAATGGCAGTGGCAATGATGCAACCAACCCCGCCGACAACGTTAACCCATGCATCCGCGTGGAGTTAAACAAAGGTGTTGTTCCAGAGAGTGACCCTGGAGTACAAGCTGAAGTAGCTGACACCGGCAGCAACAACGGTTAGTCTTCTCCATGAGTTATTTAAGTTAGTCCTTGTCTGATGTCATTGTGAGTAATCTGTTGTACTAAATTCATGTTAATTTCTAGAGAATGTTAGTTAATTTTAGCTGAAAGTAATTCACTTCTTGTTCTGAATATTCTGTAGGCTCAAATGCTAATCAATAAAAGAAGCGAAGATGGTACCCAGACCATCAAAAGCAAGAAATTTATGCCATGCTATTAGAGCGGACAAATCAAGGCGTACTAAACCAAGGGGTGGTTGACGAGGTGGCAGAGCTTTGTCAAATTAATTACCGGACTGTTCAAAACATATGGTCTAGAGGCAAGAAAGTCGGTGGTATTCATGGAGTAGCAAACAAAAGGGTGAAAACTTGTGGCCACAAGAAGATACCGTTTGATTCAGATGCCATAAAAAAGTTTGAATTGAGCAAAAGAACTATGCTCAAAGATCTTGCTAATGAGCTTCAAATGGCGAAGACAACTTTATGGAGAAGGTTGAAGGAGGGCAGACTGAAGCGCCATACAAGTTCAATTAAATCCACTTTGACTGATGACAACAAGGTAGGTCAGATTCGGTTTTGTTTATCCATGTTGGATGAGCTAAGTGTGCGTGAAGAACCCACATTTAGAGGCATGTACAATGTCATTCATATTGATGAGAAGTGGTTCTACCGCACTAAAGGTACTCAGAACTACTACTTGGCACCTGATGAAGAAGAACCCTATCGCGGCACACACAGCAAGGGATTTATCGAGGAAGTGATGTTCTTGGCAACAGTAGCAAGGCCTCGTTATGATGATCATGGTGTCATGACATTTGATGGCAAGATTGGAACTTAGCCGTTCACATATCAGGACTTTGCAAAGAGGTGTAGCCCTTACCGAGAGAGGGGGGGAGAGGTAACCAAGGTTTTGCCGTCGGTGACAAAGGATGTCAGTAGAGATTATATGGTGAACAAGCTTCTACCTGCCATCAAGGCTTTGTGGCCGACTTCAGAACGCAGGCGCATATTACACATTCAGCAAGATAATGCAAAGACCCATATTTCTGTGAATGACAGTGTGTTCTGTGCAACGGCACAGGCGGATGGATGGGATATTAGGCTTACATGTCAGCCACCGAACTCACCTGATTTGAACATTCTTGACTTAGGGTTCTTTGCGGCACTTCACGCACTTTTTCAGAAGATGTCCCCTGGTAAAATTGTTGATATTGTTGCAAAGGTGCAAAAAGCATATGACACGTACCCGACTGAGAGAAGCAACCGTATTTTTCTTACCCTTCAGTCATGCATGTGCGAGGTACTGAAGCAGAAAGGAGGTAACCGGTACAAGGTCCTGCACATGAGGAAGTCATTTCTGGCGGCACTTGAAATGCTTCCGGACGTACTACCCTGCGATGTTGATGTTGTAATTGCTGCTATTGAAGCCCTTCCAGATGCTTGATGTACTTCTTGTGGCTTGTTATCACTAATAATCTTAGCGAATTCGTTATTTATACAGTCATGAATTTAAACATACTCGTACTATACTTGTAGCCTTATTCATAATCTCAGCGAACTCGTTCTTTGTTTTCTGATGCTTATTACTCCATGCCATCAAGTAATCTTAAAAGAACTTGTTCTTCTTTTTTTGGTGATTTTTATTACTCCATGACTTCGACTTATCTATTGCTTTGAGAGTAGAATGTTGCAAGTAATAGTAACCAACAAAATGAGCTTCATTCATGCCATTATTAAAGTATGATGTCACTTAACAAACTCATGCAATACAAAAAATACTTTGGGCACATTGAAAGTTTATGAAATCACACTAAATATTTAGTGCTAAGCAGAGAGTAGTTGCGTCACTAATTATGTGATCATTTCTTCATCATCTATGGAGCATACGATGTCATCAAGGACTAGTATGAAATCCCTATATGATTCCATTCCTGGGGGTACCGAGTCTGGCATTGAATCTGGGATATAAAATTGTTCCACATGCACTTCACTTGCTCTGGCAGCTTGTAATGTTTCAAACTCTGAATAGATGGTCTCAGCATCGCTATCCATGTCATCATTCTTGATGGCCTTGTCATTTACCGCGTTGCTCTTATCGTTCTCCTCGCCATATTGGTGCTCCCCTTGATCGACGCCTCCAGTTGTTGCGCTAAAAGTTAGAACAAGGCATGTCATACTACATGGACAGATATGATGGATAAGAGCAAACGTATAAGTAGGACTAACCAAAAATCGGTGACGTTATCTGACATGATGGATATTCCGTACATACGGCAAAGGTTAGTGCGCCGAGCATTGCTTGACATGGCATGCTTGAAGAGGCCGATGCAGCGTACGGTTCGGACACCGCGCAGTTCACGACCTCGTTGATGGTGGCGATTCCCGCCTTGGAAGAAGTTATAGACTGGATGCCGAGCACCATGTGTGCGCAATAACCCGGCTTGTTGGACATTGCCGTTGTCGGCCGTGTCCGCATCATGCACAATCTGGTCGGCGAGCTTCACGTCGGACAATAGAGACAACAAGTCCTCGGCGAGAAACCGGTCGTGGTCTTGCACCTCACTAAACAGGCCCAAGGACTCGTCCATTTCTTCCACCTAACTGAACAGTTCCATAGCGGGATCATCCTCTTGGCTAAAAACATGCAGCAACAAGTTGAACCTATCTTCCTCTAGAGTGAATGGATCCATGGTGGAAGAGAAAGGGTGTCCATTGAGAAGTTTTGTTCGTGTGATGTTTTCTGTTCTCAGGAGAAGGCATAGATCAGGTAGAGAAAGATGTTCTCTATGCTCTCAAGGAGGAAACACTAAAATAATGGGATTGCATGGGACGGGAGGATATACATTTTCCTAATTAATGATGGGTCCCTTTTTTCCCAACAAACGCATCAAGTGCTTGGCTTGATTTTCACGTCAGGAGGATAGCTACCATGTATGTGGCAGTGGAGGGGTAAAAGAGGGATTAAGTGAGATAACAACAAATACACCTTACACTGTGAAATTTTTGTAAAAAAAATGCACATTAGATAAAGGAACGGAGGGAGTACTTGCATAATAATTTGTCTAGATCATCTATATCCTTACAAGCAAGAATATCTCTAGTTGCCTCCTCACCTATAACATAACCTTCTGGTACTTTTTGCATTTCATATCTAGGAGGGCTAGTTCTAGTAGGTGTTTCAAGATTTTCAGTTTCAAGCTCATCATCAATTTCAACAATATCGTGTTGTCTTACTCTAGCAATTTGTTCATCAACAAATTCACCTAGTTGCACATCATCATCAAGCAAGGTACTAGCATCATCATGAGTAGCTTTCATATTAGAAGTAGCATCATTAACTTGCGACATATAAGAATTAATAGCATGTGGCGGTGTTGCAAGTTTACTTATAACAGAAGGTGAATCTAAAGCGGAGCTGGATGGTAGTTACTAACCTCCTCTCGTCTTAGAGGGGAAAATCTTAGTCTTAGCATCCTTCGGATTCTTCATAGTGATAATATGATAATAATCCCAAGTGACTCAACAAATATAGTATGATCCCCGGCAACGGCGCCCGAAAAAGGTCTTGATAACCCACAAGTATATGGGATCGCAACAGCTTTCGAGGGTAGAGTATTCAACCCAAATTTATAGATTCGACACATGGGGAGCCAAAGAATATTTGCAAGTATTAGCAGCTGAGTTGTAAATTCAACCACACCTGGAGATTAATTATCTGCAGCAAAGTGATCAGTAGCAAAGTGATATGATAGTTTTGATAATAGTAGCAGCAGCAACAGTAACGGTAACAGTGATAGCAGTGATTTTGTAGCAATAACGATAGCAGCAGCAATAGTAGTAACTTAGCAAGACCAATATAAGGTAAATTCATAGGTATTGGATCGGTGATGCGTTGGATGATATTCATCATGAGACAGTCATAACCTAGGGCGATACGGCACTAGCTCCAGTTCATAAATATAATGTAGGCATGTATTCCGTAAATAGTCATACGTGCTTATGGAAAGAACTTGCATGACATCTTTTGTCCTACCCTCCCGTGGTAGCGGGGTCCTATTGGAAACTGAGGGATATTAAGGCTTTCTTTTAATAGAGAACCAGAACAAAGCATTAACACACAGTGAATACATGAACTCCTCAAACTACGGTCATCACCGGAAGTGGTCCCGACTATTGTCACTCCGGGGTTGCCGGATCATAACACATAGTAGGTGACTATAATTTGCAAGATCGGATCTAGAACATGCATATAATGGTGATAACATAAACGGTTTAGATCTGAAATCATGGCCCCCGGGCCCAAAGTGACAAGCATTAAGCATGGCAAAGTCAAAGCAACATCAATCTTAGAACATAGTGGATACTAGGGATCATGCCCTAACAAAACTAACTCGATTACATGATGAATCTCATCCAACTCCTAACCGACCGGTGAGCCTACGAAGGAATTACTTACTCTCGGTAGGGAGCATCATGGAATTGGCAATGGAGAAGGGTTGGTGATGACGAAGATTGAAGATCCCCCTCTCCGGAGCCCCAAACGGACTCCAGATCTGGTGTCCCAATGAAGAACAAGAGATGGCGGCGGCTCCGGTTCATGAAACGCGATAATTCTCTCTCCCTGATTTTTTTCTAGAAAAATAGGATTTTATAGCGTTCATTTTAGAGTCTACGGGGCCACCAGATGGGGACAACCCACCTGGGCGTGCGTGGAGGAGGTGGCACGCCCTGGTGGGTTGTGCCCACCCACGTGCCCCCTCCGGTGGTTCTTGGCTCCAGAAATTCTCTTTTGTTGTATAAAAAATCCTCGCAAAGTTTCGTTCCATTCCGAGAACTTTTATTTCTGCACAAAAACAACACCATGGTAGTTCTACTGAAAAACAACGTCAGTCCGGCTTAGTTTCATTCAAATCATGCAAATTAGAGTCCAAAACAAGAGGAAAAGCGTTAGAAAAGGTAGACACGATGGATACGTATCAACATACCATCCCCCCACAGCTATTACTTGTTTGATATCTAAGCTCGGCTTCAAGGGGACTGAGCGATCAGTCATCAAAAGTAAATTTTCCAGGATCACCGAAACCGACCAGTCCGCCTCCATGGTCTCTTCAACAATCTCTAATATTCCCAGATTTCTTCATAACTCCATTGCATGTGAACACCCAAGCAGAAGATTTTTAATATCCTCGGCCGCACCATGGCAAATTGGGCATCCGCCATCAGTCCCAACATGTCGATTCACAAGTATCGATTTTAAAGGGATTATTCCATGCAATGACCACCGGCAAAATACAACAAGTTTATGTGGAATTCTAAGTTTCCAAATCCGCCATCAGCAATGCCCTTCCTGGTTCTAGACGGAACACGGGAAGAGGCAGTGGTGGCTCTGGCAGTAGTGGGAATGCATGAAGTGACCAGACCTCAAACGGTCAAGTCTCTGTGCATCAGTGTCATCCCTGGATCGGTAATGCTGACACGCACAGTACTCGAGGAATTATAAAAGAGTTCAATCACACTTATTACATCGAGTCCTCATAAAGAGTATGATTACACAAAAATATCATGGCTGGAGGCCATCTAAACTAAATAACTGCGGAAGCTTCAAAGCTAAATGAGTCCATCAACTCCATCGGCATAGCTGAGTGCAAAACAACGACATATCACACCTTATTTATCGTCTGAGTAGTCTGCAACATGAGACGTTGCAGCCGTGTAGGTCAGCACATTGAATATGCTGGCAGAGTTACACTATAAAGCAATGAAATGCAAGAACTATATCTACATACAATATTTGGCTGATGGAGGCTATAAGTTCATGATTTTGCATACAGCTAGTTTTTCCGTACAACAAAGGAATATTTATTTAACTATTCCCAAGTAGCCCAATATTTTAGAAGGAAACCCCAACTCAAATCCCAATTAAAAGTATCATCATTAACCCAATAAATTCATTAAGTGATGAGATCACATCAATAGATTCAAATACCAGATACTCAAGATGTCCATAACCGGGGATACGGCTAACCATGATTAGTTTATACACTTTGTAGAGGTTTGTGCACTTTTCCCCATAAGACTCGACCGCATCCATGATCGGATGATCGAGACATAGTCTTTCTGAAGCATTAAGTCTCTACTCCAGGCGGACCGATACACCTACTTTCCCCTACATCTGCTAGTCCACCTCTTCAAGAGCTCACGCAACTTACTCAACTATGCCAGAGCCCATAATGGCTTGTGGTTGCACACGGAAGTTTCTAGCATGAATAATCTTATGATCCCTTTGATCCTGGGTGGCATTCCGTAGGAAAAATCACACGTGTACTACGGGATTTCCTGAAACAGACAACACTGGGTTCCCCAGGTGCCTCAACCAATCCACCCAGATGTATATTAAAGTTGCCACCTTAATGTTATCCATGATTAAATAACTCTCAAACTTCCATATGTGAATCACGATCCAATCCCCGTCTATGAGCATGGCTAAGCAATAAATAAGCATAACGTATACTCCCGGGGTGATCAAAAGGTATTAGGTTCGTACCTCAAGTACTACAACTGAGGGAGTTTCGGACTAGCGGGTGTCCGGATAGCCGAACTATCATCATCGGCCGGACTCCAAGACTATGAAGATACAAGATTGAAGACTTCGTCCCGTGTCCGGATGGGACTTTCCTTGGCGTGGAAGGCAAGCTTGGCGATACGGATATGTAGATTTCCTACCATTGTAACCGACTCTGTGTAACCCTAGCCCTCTCCGGTGTCTATATAAAGTGGATGGCTTTAGTCCTTAGGACGAACAACAATCATACCATAGGCTAGCTTCTAGGGTTTAGCCTCCTTGATCTCGTGGTAGATCCACTCTTGTAACACACATCATCAATATTAATCAAGCAGGACATAGGGTTTTACCTCCATCAAGAGGGCCCGAACCTGGGTAAAACATCGTGCCCCTTGTCTCCTGTTACCATCCGCCTAGACGCACAGTTCAGGACCCCCTACCCGAGATCCGCCGGTTTTGACACCGACATTGGTGCTTTCATTGAGAGTTCCTCTGTGTCGTCACCGATAGGCTCGATGGCTTCTTCGACCATCATCAACAACGCAGTCCAGGGTGAGACCTTTCTCCCCGGACAGATCTTCGTATTCGGCGGCTTCGCACTGCGGGCCAATTTGCTTGGCCATCTGGAGCAGATCGAAAGCTACGCCCCTGGCCGTCAGGTCAGGTTTGGAAGTTTGAACTTCACGGCTGACATCCGTGGGGACTTGATCCTCGATGGATTCGAGCCACAGCCGAGCGTGCCGCACTATCACGGCGAGCATGATTTAGCTCTGCAGCCGGACAGTACCCTGGAGGCCGCACTCGAACTCGCTCTGATCTTCAATTCGGAGCCGGCTGCGCAGATCGAGGACGGATGGCTAGACACCGCCTCGGGGGCTGCAACCTCTACAGCGATAGAGCCGAACACTAACCTTGTCCCTCATAGAGCTCGTGACTCTGAGGTGCCGGACTCCTCGCCGGACTCCGAACCTCCCACGCCCCCTCCGATCGAATCCGATTGGGCGCCGATCATGGAGTTCACAGCAGCGGACATCTTTCAACACTCACCTTTTGGCGACATCTTGAGTTCGCTAAAGTATCTCTCGTTATCAGGAGAGTCCTGGCCGGACTGCGGCCAGGACGGTTGGGATGTGGACGACGAAGAAATTCAAAGCCCACCCACCACCCACTTGGTAGCCGCTGTTGATGATCTAACCGACATGACATGCTAGACTACGACTCCGAAGACATCGACGGTATGGACGACGATGCCGGAGACGAACAAGAACCAGCGCCGACCGGGTAATGGAAAGCCACCTCGTCATATGACATATACATGGTGGATATCCCAAAGGATGGGAATGGCGAAGGAACAGAGGAGGATGACCCCTCCAAGAAACAGCCCAAGCGCCCGTCAGCGGCGCCGCTCTAAATCCCGCCACAGCAAGAATGAAGATTCCGGCACCAGAGATAATAATACACCGTACAGTGCCGAAGACAATCCACTCCAGCAAGATCCAGCACAGGAGGATGGAGACGCCAGCCCTCATGAGAGAGCGGCAGAAGAAGAGGTAGAGGATTATATGCCTCCCTCCGGAGACGAAGCAAGCCTCAACGATGATGAATTCGTCATGCTTGAGGACCCCGTCGAACAAGAGCGTTTTAAACGCAGGCTTATGGCCACGGCGAACAGCCTCAAGAAAAAGCAGCAACAGCTTAGAGCTGATCAAGATCTGCTAGCCAACAGATGGACTGAAGTCCTCGCGGCCGAAGAGCATGAGCTCGAACGCCCCTCCAAAAGCTACCCTAAACGCAAGCTGCTCCCCCGACTAGAGGAGGAAGCATATGAACCCGCATCACCAGGAGACAATACGGCTGACCGACCACCCCGTGGTCGCCACAGAGAGGCCTCTAGGCCCTTCAATAGACCCGTACCCCAGCATCGCTCGAAAAGCGCAAGGCCACAGGGGAATGCTCCGGACTTGCGAGATATATTGGAGGATAAGGCAAGACAATCAAGATCGATCTATGGATCGCGTGGGCGCCCCACGGTACGTGATGACAACCATCGTGCCGGACAAAGTAAGTCCGGCCGGGCCGAACAAAACAGACAAAGCTCTTTTGAGCTCCGTCATGATATCGCCCAGTACAGAGGCGCCGCACACCCACTATGCTTCATAGATGAAGTAATGGATCATCAAATCCCCGAAGGGTTTAAACCCGTGAATATCAAATCTTACGATGGCACAATAGACCCCGCGTTTTGGATCAAAGACTATCTTCTTCACATCCACATGGCCCGCGATGACGATCTTCACGCCATCAAATATCTCCCCCTCAAGCTTAAAGGACTAGCCCGGCATTGGCTTAACAGCTTGCCAGCAGAGTCAATTGGGAGTTGGGAAGACCTGGAAGCCGCATTCCTCGATAACTTCCAAGGCACGTATGTGCGACCACCAGACGCTGATGACCTAAGCCACATAATTCAGCAGCCAGACGAATCAGCTAGACAATTCTGGACACAGTTCTTAACCAAGAAAAACCAAATCGTCGACTGTCCGGATGCGGAGGCCCTCGCAGCCTTCAAGCACAACATCCGCGACGAGTGGCTTGCCCGGCACCTGGGACAGGAAAAGCCGAAATCCATGGCAGCCCTTACATCACTCATGACCCGCTTTTGCGCGGGTGAGGACAGCTGGCTAGCACGCAGCAACAACCTCAGCAAAAATTCTAGCAGTCCGGATTTCAAGGACCGGAATGGCAGGTTGCGTCGTAACAAAAGCAAACGCCGCATCAACGGCGACAATAGTGAGGATACGGCAGTCAATGCCGGATTCAGAGGCTCTAAACCCGGTCAGCGGAAAAAGCCATTCAAAAGAACTTCTCCGGGTCCGTCCAATTTGGACGGAACACTCGACCGCTTGTGCCAGATACACGGCACCCCCGAAAAGCCAGCTAACCACACCAATAGGGATTGTTGGGTATTCAAGCAGGCAGGCAAGTTAATTGCCGAAAACAATGACAAGGGGCTGCATAGCGATGACGAGGAAGAGACCCGACCACCGAACAATAGAGGACAGAAGGGTTTCCCCCCACAGGTGCGGACGGTGAACATGATATACGCAACGCACATACCCAAAAGGGAGCGGAAGCGTGCACTCAGGGATGTATACGCGATGGAGCCAGTCGCCCCGAAGTTCAATCCATGGTCCTCCTGCCCGATCACTTTTGACCGCAGGGACCACCCCACCAGCATCCGCCACGGCGGATTCGCCGCATTGGTCTTAGACCCAATCGTCGATGGGTTTCACCTCACCAGAGTCCTGATGGACGGCGGCAGCAGCCTGAACCTGCTTTATCAGGATACAGTGCGCAAAATGGGCATAGACCCCTCAAGGATTAAACCTACCAAGACGACCTTTAAAGGCGTCATACTAGGTGTAGAAGCCAATTGTATAGGCTCAGTTACACTGGAAGTGGTCTTCGGATCCCCGGATAACTTCCGAAGCGAGGAGTTAATCTTCAACATAGTCCCGTTCCGCAGCGGCTATCATGCCTTGCTCGGACGTACCACGTTTGCAAAGTTCAATGCGGTGCCGCACTATGCATACCTCAAGCTCAAGATGCCAGGCCCTCGAGGAGTCATCACGGTCAACGGAAACACTGAACATTCTCTCCAAACGGAGGAGCATACAGCGGCTCTCGCGGCAGAAGTACAATGCAGCCTCTTAAGGCAATTCTCGAGTCCGGCTGTTAAGTGGCCGGACATAGCTAAGCGCGCCCGGAGTAACCTACAACAAGACAACCTGGCACGTTCCGAGCACGCGTAGCAGTGCGGCCCCAACCCCAGCCCCTGCAAAACGTCAAAACAGGGCCTTCGCGTACACCATTACGCTCTGAAGATACCATGGGCATGGGGAGAGGGGCATGACCACGATAAGCCCAGACTGCGGCTCAACCACACCAGGGGCTCTCAAGTGTGTCGTTCTTTTTTTCTTTTTACCTTTTATTTTTTACCCACAAGACTCCGTTCGTCAGAGGCCCTGCCCGGCAGCAGACCTGCCGAACTCACGATGCAATAGCCATGGAAGGATAAAGGCTACAACGAATATACAGGCGGTCTCCATTACAAGCATTTTTATACACCAGTCCGCAGCCTACCCCTGGAGGGGGACATGTTTAACAGTCCCATCCCTTTCTTATCGCACTATTTGTATCGTTCTGCATTCATAGCAGAACTTATTGAATAAAACAATGCAGCACCTTTTTGCTTATAATTGCATTTCTTTTTCATACATATGTTCATTTCCGACATGTCGCATCCGTACACTTTGGTACGGTTAAAACACATCAGGGGCTTATGGTTCCCGCATCATGGTGTGACAAGTCCGAACACTTTCACAAGTGCGGCACCCCGAACTTATAGCATTATATGCATCGACTCCGAATCATGTCTTGGGTCAATAGTTGGGTTTGCCCGGCTCCCATGTTTTGGTACCTTACGTTCCGTTGTATCGGCTAAGGTAGCACTGGGAGAACCACTGCGATTGCGCCCCAGTTGAGCTGGGTTAACGCCTCAGTGGAGAAAGTTAAAACTGACCCACATGATGAGGCGAGAGCCGGTCGCTGTTCGAGAGGTTTTTGCGAGTCCTTAAAGACTTATGCCACTTAGAGCGAGGAGCCGGATCTTGTCCGGCCTAGGCGTGGATAGCGCCCCAAATTCAGCCTTCCGAAGACTAGGGGCTTCGCCAAAATTTAAAATTATAGAATTCTATGGCTAAGTGAGAGTGTTCAAGCATTATAAGTCCGGTTGCCTTGTTCGTTGTGTTGAGCGCCTCCCTAGATGGACCCAAAAATGGGAACAAGAGCGCTCAAGTTTATCCCGAACACCCCAGCACTCGCGGCATGGGGGCTAAAGCCGACGACTTGCCATCTCTCAGATTTGATAAACAGCCGCACATAAGGTAATATTTTAAATTAACAAGTGTTTCTTAGCGCATATGAACTAAGTTTTCAGCGCACAGGATAACAAAATGCGAGTCTACTCAAAAATTACATCTTTGGAGCACTCCCCCGCAATAGTGCGGGCGCCCTTCAGCACACTCTTAAACGCTCCTGGAGAACTCCGAATTCGGGTAAGAAACAGGTAATTAACACTCACATGCTTACTTTGCATGAAAAATGCCTTACCCGCTGCTATTTTCTTCACCGCCTCAATCTCCTGGAGGGCCTTGTAGGCTTCGGCCTTAGCGGCTTTGGCACTCTCAAGAGCCGTTGCAAGCTCAGACTCTCGAGTCTTCGAGTCACGCTCCAGGCTCTCATGTTTTTTCACGAGATCCTGGAGCTCTTGCTGTACCTCCGCCACCCGCGCCTCCCGCTTCTCTCGCTCGGTCCGCTCCGCGGCCACATCGCGTTCGGCCGCGGCCACCGCCTCTTTCAGGGTCGCCACCTCATTAGTGGCCCCTACAATACCCACGTTATCCTTGTCATTCTTTTTGCAACCAAAATCCTTTTCTGTAAGGTACAATTTTAATAAGGTGTTACTCACCTTCCTTGTCCTCGAGCTGCTTCTTGGCACGGTCGAGCTCGTTCTCGGACCACTCGAGGTTTTCCTTCAAAGTATTGACCTTCGCAGTCAGTGCGGCAGAGGTCAGCAGTGCAGCCTGCAATCCCATATTGACACATTTTTTATGACTCTTGCGTATAGCTTTTTAGATCCTCGGTCCGGCTTTTCTTCCCGAACACCGAACGGAGCATCAGGGGCTACTGTCTATGCGGTACCATTTTATACATATTGAAATTCTTACCTCAAAGCCTGTTAGAAGGCTCCTGCAAGCTTCGGTGAGCCCGCTCTTGGCGAGCTGCACTTTCTGAATCACCGCACTCATAACAGTGTGGTGTTCCTCTTCGATGGAGGCGCTGTTGAGCGCCTCTAGCAAATTATCCGGCACCTCCGGTTGGACAGAGGCAGCCAGCGTCACGGTCTTGCCCTTCTTGCAAAGGGGTCGCCCACCGGACTCCGGAGCCACTGTGGGTTCCCGGGCCGAGTCCGGTGCAAAGTCCGGGAGGTTGTCCTGCGACACCTCCGGGGCCTCCGCCTCCTGGTGGGTCCCTTCCTGGGATCCCACCTCGGCATCGTCCGCGGCGCGGGGGGTGGAGGCAGTCGGAAGGGAATCCATATCCGACGCACCTAAGGACCCGCTCGACGAAGCGGGAAGATCATCCTTGGGCGGACTGCATGGTAGTATGCGGCATTAAAAAGACATTATGTGGCGAAAAGGAAAAACCTTGAAGTTATTCGGGAGTCCGGATACTTACGATCTCGCCAGGGGCTTGGCCCTTGGAGGCCAGTCCTCGTCGTCGTCACTGGCGTTGGCGGAGCAGTCCGGGGGAAGAGTTTTTCCCTTCTTGGACCCCTCGGCCTCCCTTGTTGGGGAGGCCTTCCTTTTCTTCCCTCCCCCCGCTGGGGGAGAGGCTTTCTTCTTCTCCTCCTCGCCTTGGAGGGAGGAGTCGGCCTCGGATTCATCATCCGATAGCACCTGAAAACGGGAACTCTTCTGAGTCCCCGTGGCCTTCTTCTTGGCCTTCTTCTCCGGCACCACGTGGGGTGCCGGAGCTAGCAGCCCGTTAGGCGGGCGTCCGCTGGGTCCTCTGGCAATGGGGC
Source organism: Triticum aestivum (assembly GCF_018294505.1). Classification (NCBI taxonomy): domain Eukaryota; kingdom Viridiplantae; phylum Streptophyta; class Magnoliopsida; order Poales; family Poaceae; genus Triticum; species Triticum aestivum. Next base: position 293,460,947 of record NC_057807.1, read on the forward strand.
CGGACAGATAGTCCGTTCGGCCTTCGCCAGCCAGTCCTGTCAAAGGTAAAGGGAGTCTAGATCCCGCATAGAGTCAAACTATGGAAAACAAGTGGCAAAATCACTTACCTCGTCAGCTGGACACTGCGAGCGGAATCCGCGATCTTCGGTGGCGGATGCGGGAGCCTCGGCGCCTTTGAACAACACCTTCCAGACATCTTCGTACGTAGTGTCGAAGAGCCCGCTCAGGGTCTGGTGCTGCATCGGATCGAACTCCCACATGTTGAAGCCCCGTCGTTGGCACGGGAGAATCCGGCGGATGAGCATGACCTGGACTACATTGACAAGCTTGAGCTTCTTGTCTACCAGCTTCTGGAATACAGGCTTGGAGTCCAGTCAGCTCCTCCGAATCCCCCCAGATCCGGCCACTCTCTTTCCAGGAGGTGAGCCGTGTAGGGATGCCGGATCTGAATTCGGGGGCCGCTGCCCAATCAGGGTCACGCGACTCGGTGATATAGAACCACCCCGATTGCCACCCCTTAATGGTTTCCATGAAAGTGCCCTCCAGTCATGTAACGTGGGACATCCTGCCCACCATGGCGCCTCCGCACTCCGCTTGGCTGCCCTTCACAACCTTCGGCTTGACACTGAAGGTCTTGAGCCACAAGCCGAAGTGGGGCTAGATGCAGAGGAAGGCCTCGCACACGACGATAAACGCCGAGATGTTGAGGATGAAATTCGGGGCCAGATCATGGAAATCTAGGCCGTAGTAGAACATGAGCCCCCGGACAAAGGGATGAAGTGGAAAGCCCAGTCCACGGAGGAAATGGGGAAGAAATAGTACCCTCTCATGGGGCCTGGGGGTGGGGATGAGCTCTCCCTCGTCGGGGAGCCGATGCGCAATGTCGCTAGACAAATATCCGGCGTCACGCAGCTTCTGGATCTGCCCCTCCGTGACGGAGGAGGCCATCCACTTGCCTCCCGCTCCGGACATAGTTGGAGAAGGTTGAGGTGAGAAGTGCGGACTTGGGCGCTGGAGCTCGAGTTCGTGGAGATGGATAAGCCAAGGAGGAAGAAGGCGCAGGTAAAAGGAGTGGATCTTTATCCCCGTATATGGGCGGACAAAAACATGTGTCCCCACCGGCCTGGTAAAACTCGCTTATCTCCCAAGCGTCACAATCAATAGCGCGGTTGGGTTACCCACGTCCGTATTGATGGGAATCCCGGAATAAGGGGAACACGATCTCTGCTTTGACAAGACGTGCCAAGGAAACTGCTTCACTAAACGCGCGGAGGTGGAACAGTAAAAACGATTTGAGTAAAGGCTTGGTAGTGGTGTGACGTCACGCCACAAAATACGTCAGCAGATTGAACTTGTGTAATGTTATTCTCTCTACGGTGGTGCGTGGAATTTATTTTTTGCAGAGCCGGACACTATCCTGGCGTTCACAATCTTCTATAAATTATTCGGAGGAAGAACCCTCCTTGCAATGCCGAAGACAACATGCGCGCCGGACTCGTCGTCATTGAAGCCTGGTTCAGGGGCTACTGAGGGAGTTCCGGACTAGGGGGTGTCCGGATAGCCGAACTATCATCATCGACCGAACTCCAAGACTATGAAGATACAAGATTGAAGACTTCGTCCCGTGTCCGGATGGGACTTTCCTTGGCGTGGAAGGCAAGCTTGGCGATACGGATATGTAGATTTCCTACCATTGTAACCGACTCTGTGTAACCCTAGCCCTCTCCGGTGTCTATATAAACCGGATGGCTTTAGTCCTTAGGACGAACAACAATCATACCATAGGCTAGCTTCTAGGGTTTAGCCTCCTTGATCTCGTGGTAGATCCACTCTTGTAACACAAATCATCAATATTAATCAAGCAGGGCGTAGGGTTTTACCTCCATCAAGAGGGCCCGAACCTGGGTAAAACATCGTGTCCCTTGTCTCCTGTTACCATCCGCCTAGACGCACAGTTCGGGACCCCCTACCCGAGATCCGCCGGTTTTGACACCGACAACAACCAAACCACATGTTCCCAATCCTACTCATGCAAAATTTTGATGGGCAGAACTAATGCATAGTAAAAACTGGGTATAAAAGAGTATGATCAAAGTGTAACTTGCCTTGCTAATGATCTGCAAACTCTAGAGATTCATAGTAACAAGCTTCACACTCTGGGTAATCTAGCATAGACAAACAGTAGCATACATAAGCAAACACTCAAACGAAATAACGACAAAACCGAGAAAATATCCAAATCAAACATGAAACAAGCAAACGGCTTAAACTAACAAAAGTCAAACCTAACAGCAATATTATCATGTGGATTAGATCCTAACAGTAGGTACAAGTGATTAGCTATGATTTGCAAAAAGAATCAACTCAAACGGACAAACAAAACTCAAAATACGAACGAAAAAAGATTGTTTACTAATCTGGACTAAACTCAAATTTTACAGTACCAAAATCATGTTCAAGTTGGTTAACTGGAAAGAATATAACGATACGAAGATTCTGGCGCTGGTTTCATTTAATTTGGATAAACGAGTAAAAAGTTATGTTAGTTTAAAGATCAGGGGCTAAATCGTGATAAAACTATTTGTGGATGGGTCCCTGGCCGAAAATAAACTAAAAAGAAAAACCTACAGTGTGAACGTTCGCTAACAGAACAAATCTAACAAATATTGTTCGTTAAAACAAACGAACGAATGTTCGTTAAATAAGAAAACCGAAACCAAACCGATCTAAACCATAATAAAAAAACAGAAATAAAAATAACCGAAGAACCAACGGTTCTTACCGGTTTTCAGAGAAAAACCAGCGGCGGTCACCGGCGGCGTCGACGACGGATCGGCGGTGGCGTTGGCTGCGACGGTGCGGTGTCGGGCGGCCGGAGGCGACGGCACGGGGCGGTACGAGCGGTGGCGCGGGGCTGCAGGAGTGGCGGCACGGGGCTGCGGGTGGCGGGGCGCCACGGTGCAGCGAGGCCGCGGCGGCGCAAGGCGGTGGCGGCGGCGAGGCGATGCGGGCGGGGTGGAGGAGAGGCGGCGGGGGTGGCGCGCTATATAAAGGCCTCGGGGGGGCTCCGACTTGGAGTCCAAGCCGGGCGGCGGCGGTGCGCCGGACTGCTAGGAGTCCATGCCGGCTACGGCGGTGGCACCCGGGAAGGCGGTCGGCGTACTGGGTCGGATGGGCTTCGGCCTAGTCGGTCCGAAACTTAAAAAAAACAATTTCACCGCAAGGAAAAATCCTAAATAATCATAAAAAAACCTAAAAATTCCAGAAACAATTTTCACCGTCCAAACTAATATTTAGGACAAGATAAACATTTTTCTAGACTAAGATGCAATTTTAAAAAATGTAATATTTTTCTAAATCAAATAAAATAGCTAATAAAATACCAATAAAAATCATAATTTGATTTTAAAATTGTTTCACCAATATTTCTCTTAGGTTGAAGAAGTCATATTATCTTCTCTCATATATTTTTAATATTGGAAATAATTGGAGAGAAAAATAATAAAATCAAATTGATCCTTTCTTCAAATTTGAAATAATTCAAATATGAATTTTTGTGAAACCTCCAACTCTCTTCTTGGGTCCTTGAGTTGCTTAAGATTTCTAGGATCACAACAAAATGCAAGAATAAATATGATATGCATATGATGATTTATGTATAACATCCAAATTGAAAATTGGGATTTTACAATGCATTTGGACGGGGACGTGGAAGGGGTGAGCCTACCTCTAACCCTGGTGAGAATAATAATATGGCGACAAGCTGACGCTACAATGTGTTGTTCAATAGGGGAGTTCCCCAACATATGGAGAATGTTGTAAACACTAATGATATGATTGGTGCTGACCAAGAGTAGGGAGGAACAAGGTCATGCCCAACACCACAGATTTTGCTAGGAAAGAGATCGTCCTCGGAATCACAAACCGAGAGCACGGATCCGAGCTCATCGCTCACAGCAATTCCAGTGGAGGGGCCAGCAGGATCAAACCATTCGGTTGTGGCGAATCTGGTGGATCGTATTGAAGGAGAGACAGTGTTGAGTTATCAGCAGAACAATGCCAGCACACCTCAAAAGAACCTTAATAGAAAGAAACTAAGGGGAGAAGATGGTGGTGCGATAGATAATTCTGAGGGTACAAAAACTCAAGAGATATCGGCATCCTCCCGGGAGGGGGATGTCCGAACACAATGAAAATCATAGCATGGAACTGTCGGGGACTTGGGAACGCCCCGGCAGTCTGAGCTTTGCTGGATGTCCAGCAGAGATACCTCCCCGATGTGATGTTCTTGTCGAAGACTCACCTCGATAGCTATCCAGCTGAGGGATTATGTAGAAGGTTGAAGATGGACCAGAAATTTGTGTGTCCAAGTGATGGAAGGAAAGGGGGATGGATTGAGGAAAGTAACAACGTGTTCTGGCGTTTGACTGGAATGTATGGAAAATTTAAATGGGCAAACAAACACCTGACTTGGGGTCATATGAGGCAGCTTCATCAAAATAGTAAAATCCCCTCGATCTTAATAGGTGATCTCAATGAAATTCAATTCCTTCATGACAAGGAGGGTGGTAATCCTCGTCCTACTCGGTACATGCAAGCTTTCCAGGAGGCCATTGATGACTGCGAGCTGCATGATCTAGGCTTCCTCGGAGATCGGTTTACCTGGCGCCGAGGGAGGATAAGGGAGAGGTTGGATAGAGGCTTAATAAACGATGCATGGGCAAACTTGTTTCCTCATGCGGCTCTTGAAAATTTGGAGTTTAATCATTCCGATCACCAACCACTACTGGTGAACACTACTTATTACGATGGTATGGGAAACGGTAGTGGTAGCGCCTGTCCGAAAAGGTTTGAAGCAAGATGGTTATGAGAAGAAGAGTTATGTAACCTAGTCACGGAAGCATGGGCGGAATCTGGTGTAATGTCGGGATTGTCAATTATAGCTGAGAAATTAAATTTGATGCATGCTAAATTCCATGATTGGGATCAAAGAGTATTAAAGAAGCCGAAGAAAGATTATGCAGAGCTCAAAGGGATCTGGAAGAAGTCATGGCAGGCCCGATGAACAACGAGTCTGATGCAAAAAAGAAGGAGTTGGTTGAGCTGATTGAACACCTCTTAGAAATAGAAGAGATACAAGCCATGCAGCGTTCAAGGGCCACATGGCTAACAAGTGGTGACCGAAATACATGCTTCTTCCAAGCTTTTGCTTCAGCAAGGAGGAAGATAAATTATGTGAAAAAATAAAAAGATGATACAGGAAGATGGTTGGAAGGTATTCTAGAATTAAACTCCCATATCCATGGTTACTTTTCTAACCTCTTTACATCTGAAGTGCAAGATACTGATCCGAACCTGCTGCAAAAAGTGCAAACAAAGGTCACCACCCAAATGAATGACTTTCTATTAGCACCATTCTTTGCTGAAGATGTGAAAAAGGCGGTGTTTAGCATTGGCGATCTGAAAGCTCCTGGTCTGGATGGCATTCATGCCATATTTTTCAACAAATTTTAGCACATAATTGGTAATGATATAGCGAATGAAGTGCTACACGCTCTCAACTCTAGAAAGATACCCGATGAGTGGAATGACACGGTAATTGTAATGATCCCAAAGGTTGAAACACCAGAGTTGGTAACTCAATTTCGTCTGATAAGTCTATGTAATGTTCTCTATAAAATCATCTCTAAGATGTTGGCTTTGCAGTTGAAAAACATTCTGCCATAAATTATCTCGCCAACACAGAGTGCCTTTGTGCCAGGGAGGATGATTACTGATAACATTCTGATAGCTTATGAATGTGTGCATAAGATCAAGAGCAAGAGGGATGGTAATGGCCTCTGTGCAGTAAAATTGGACATGCATAAAGCGTATGATAGAGTTGAATGGTCATTTTACATGATATGATGGCTGGCCTAGGATTTCATGAACACTGGATAGAAATGATGATGGCATGTGTGAGTTTTGTCAGGTATAAAGTCAGGTTTAACTCTCAAAAGACAGAAGTGTTTGTTCCTACCAAGGGTATTAGGCAGGGAGACCCTATCTCCCCATACATGTTCATGTTATGTGCGGAAAGCCTCTCTAGTTTATTGCAGTATGAAGAAGAAGCTAGTGGCTTGAAGGAATCAAGGTGTGCAGAAATGCACCATCAGTATCAGATCTCTTATTTGCTGATGTTTCTTTGATTTTTATGTAAATGCAGCTTCCTTACATCAAGCTCTAGAAACCTATTGCCAAAGCTCGGGACAGTTGGTGAGTTTGACGAAATCCAGTGTATTCTTTAGTCTAAATACTTCGGCGGTATCTAGGGATGAAATATGTGAAATTTTAAACATCGATGTTGAAGCACTGTCTGATAAATACCTTGGGCTGCCGACAATGGTGGGTGCGGATAGATGTGATTGCTTTAGACATTTCTGTGAAAGAGTCAAGGAAAGATTAAGAGGATGGATGGAGAAACAACTGTCTACTGGTGGTAAGGAAATACTTATTAAATCTGTTGCCCAAGCAATACCAATTTTTGCCATATTTGTGTTTAGTATCCCTAAGGGAATTTTTAAGGAGATCACAGATTTGATTGCTGAATTTTGGTGGGGAGATGATGAGGATCATAAAAGGATGCATTGGTATACTTAGTGAAAAATGAGCTACCCCAAGAGTGAAGGTAGTATGGGGTTTAGGGACCTCTATTCCTTTAACCTGGCTATGCTCTCGAAGCAATGTTGGCGCCTAATCACTAACCCAGATTCTCTCTGTGCTCGTGTTTTAAAGGCAAAATATTACCCAAATGTCAGTTTACTCCAAGCAACACTGAAAAAGGGTGCATCATTCACATGGCAGAGTGTGATGAAGGGACTAGAGGCTTTCAAGTTGGGGTACATTTGGCGCATTGGTCCAGGAGAAAACGTAAATATATGGAATGATCCATGGGTACCAGCAAGCCCAGATAGAAGGGTGATATCGGACCAGGGTCAATCTATATTAACTTCAGTTAACGAGCTGATTGATCCCAATACAGGAATGTGGGACGAAGAGTTGATGCGCTTTATACTTAATCCTGTTGATGTAGGAAGAATAATGCATATCCCCATCAACAATAATACTTTTGATGATTTCATAACGTGGCATCCTGAACAAAAAGGGATATTTTCAATTCGATCTGCGTACATAGTTCAATGGCAGCGATCTTCCCAGGCACATGCAGATAGGATTGCAAGTCCAGCTAGCTCTCAAATTCTGGAAGTCTGGACAAAAGTAATTTTCTATAGTTGATAATAAGCAACTAATATTAAAACATATAGAAATAAGCAAGTCTATGTTCCCATACCAAGGTTTATTAGGAATATCAATATCCCGTACTAGAATCAATGGTCTCGCCCTTCCAATTTATTGTTCCCTCATTTTTTCCATGTTCCCTTGAGCTATTTTAAGTGATGCACTCAATTTCCCCCCAACCCCATATAAACCTCCATTCAGTTTCATCAGATTTACCCCCTCATACCTCTCTTCTACCACATATCAATGAATGGTCAAAGGGAGCTCGTCCAGAGGTAGCTCTCCACTCGCTGGTTGATGAATGATCAAAGGCACAAAGAACGACACCATCTCTTCTTGGAAGTCGACAATTCACAATCCTCCATCGAGTTTGACTACAACAAGTTCCTTGACATCTCGGACTACGAGACGTCCAGCAGCAATGCCTCTTACTACTAGAAACTGTTAGTAATAACTAAGGTGCCATCATTCACAAAAAAACTAAGTTCCCATCTATCTAGCCCGTTCATGCCCGATCCTGATGGGGGGCGCTCCGGGCCCCCGAGATGGGAGGGGCCCCAAGGCATGTGTACGTCTATATAGATTTTTTTCGTGTGTTCTTCTATTTTGGGCCTGGCCCAAGATCTAGCACCTAGATATATACGCTGACCACACGACCACGATTCTAGGAAACGAGAGCGACGCATGATACTGGCGGCCGCCAATCACAAAAGCTTGATGCTTGGGCCGATGCTCGTGAATTTCATCCGGTTAGTTGAAACTCGACTTGAAATGTATGCGGCCAGCCGTCTCCCGCATCCGTGTTTGTGGACCAGTCCGCGAATAGATGCCAAATCTAGTTTGTGGGTCAACGTTTGGAGATGCATCAGCGTTTTCTTGGTGCTTATGGGCTAATGGAGTGTAGAACTCATACCTTCTACCCACCATTCGTGGGATTGGCAAATGCCTTTTACAAAACTATAGGATATCTTGTTTCCCTTTTTCAATAATTCGTCCAATTAATCAGTTAACTTACTATTAATCCTACTCATAAGGTCACCGAGAAGTCGATAAACTGATAAATCGTCTGATTATTTGATTAGTTGGTTGATTAACTTGCCGATTAGCCTATTAATCCTCTACTCACAAGTCAACCGAGCAGCTACTAGGTAACGATTTTCTCAATGATGCTTGTTTCTACCAGTTTCATGGTGGCAATTATTGTCCATATTGGTTGACAATATATACTACCTCTATAACTCTCCGTAACTAAATAGATGATGAGTTCCCTACAGCCGCTGCCTCACCTAAAAAGTTAGGGTCTCTTTGCCTCCCGCCGCCTCCGCTGCCGTCGGTCCACCTCATCTCCGGCGGCTTTAGGGCCATGGGAGCGGAGTGGATCCCGGTCATTACTGGTGGGTGGGCTCCGTTTTAGATCTTTCTTTGAATTTTGTTAGGGTTTGTGTCCAGCTCAGGAAGACGAGATGACGACGGCTCTTTGAAGATGGAGTAGGGTCCTCCCCGCCTTGACCCCATTCCGATGGTGCTTCTAGCATCGCCGGTGGGCGTGTGGAGGTGTGTCTCTGGCAGATCTGTCTTTGGTGGATTTCCTCGGATCTGGTTCTCGTTCGTCTATGTTCTTGTGTCTTCAGGTTGGATTCTTCTAATCTATGCCACTCTTTACCCGCGGTGGTTGTTGTTCTGTTGGGCTAGTTCTATGAGGTTTTAGCGCGACGACTTCCCGACTGTCTATTACAACAAGTTTTGCCCGACTCGGGTGAGGAGAGGCGATGACAACGGCGCGTCTTCGGCCCGCTTTAGTGCTTGTAGTCGTTGCTATGTGGTCTACGTATCTGGATGTAATTTTTATTGTTTCTAGTGTTCGTTGTATTACCATGACTGAAGATGAATATATCGGAAGTTTTCCTAAAAAAACAAAATATTTGATGTTTTTGCAGTTTAATTAATATTTGATATGTTTGTTTAGATATATACATATTTACATGTGATCCTCTTTCCTGCGTGCTTGGTCAATTTGTGCCGGATGTATTTGTCATCAATCCGACGTTACAAATTCATGCCAGTTGGTTCCTCTAGTGGCCCCAACACTAACGTGGAGGAATAGCTGCTGATTAGTCTTGATTGCCTTTTGGTTTGGTAATAATACATGTTAATTCGTCTAAAGAATGCTGATGCATGGTGGGCATGTAACGGCCAACGCACCATGTATACATTCCCAAATATGCGCCAGAGTAAATAAACGAATTGAGTCCACCTTTTCCACAGCACGACCTCAACTTGCTTCTCCTGCGGTGGCAGCCACTCCCATGATCGTTGCAGTTAAGCCCCTTTTCATGGTTTGGGTGGATAGAGGTGACGTGTATCCATGCTTACTATAACAACCATGACCGGAATAAACATGCACATCCCCCCCCCCCCCCCCCCCCCCCCCCCCACACACACACACAAAACATGCAATTTTTTTTGTAATTAAATAAAGACATATGGATACCTTAGATCACAAGCGTTTGCAGATATAGTTTTGGGGAGATACAGGAACACATATTTCACAACCAGTGCATTTATAAATTCTTAGTGAATTCACCCCCGGAAACGCTCTGGTGTAATTGACTTTTCAAGGATAGTGAATAGTTATAAACAATTTGTGTAGGATACTGTCTATTAATCTCTTATGGTAATCACTAGTTAGGGTTACTCCTTGCAAAGATTATTTTCAATTGCCTCCGATGGTGATAAGTGGTGCAACACTTGTGCGCTATGGGTCATAAGTTTCGGTGGAATTTTTTTCCCTACCGGATGGGAGGTTGCCTGTGCTTTTTTTTGCTCAACATCCAAATTTTAAATTAAAATATCTCTTGAACCAAGTGTCCAATTGTCAACCATTCTCGTTGTTGTGTTGTTTGCATCTTCTTTTAAATTAAATCCAACTTTGATAGGTTTGGATGAAAGGAAACCGAACACTACCTGTATTTCTAACAACAGAAACTTGTACTTCTCGCGGTAACAAACGTGTACTTCATTAAGGATAGTATAACCACACCTAATCTCTGCCCTCACAGCGATTTGGGTTTTCGGCCATCCATTTTGCTGATTTGGTCATTTCTGGCCGTTAGATATGCTGTCCTAAGGGGCTGCTGCTCCGAAAGAAAAAACTGAGCCCTCTGGTGAACTGGGGACAGCCCATTTATCTAACCTAGCACAAACAGCCCAGTAGGGTAGTCTTGTGCTCCCGTCTCCGAAAAGGAAAGGAAAACTCTTCGATCCAGAGAGGAACGAATTGGGGTTGCGGGCGCCGCCGCCGCCGCGCCGTCTTCCCATCTTCTGAATGGATCCACCCAAAGCGCGGGGGATCCTCCCCTTCCCTTTACCCCGGCGAGGCAGCCAGGGAGACGGCAAAGATGTTGGTGAGGACGGAGAGATCCCCTCCCCTCATGGCGATGGTGGGCATGAGGCGACACCTCCACTTCCAGCAACGTTCAGACCTCTCCCTCATCTAGGCGTGCCATCGCGATCTGTAGAACAAAGCCCATCAGAACACCAGTCGTAGGATGAAGGGATTGTTTAGGGAATGGAACATGGTGCGCACTTGCACTACAGAGGGATTGTCCATCTTCCTGGAGGAACTTCTATCTGGTTGGTGTTTGAGCCAGTTCGTTTAATTTTCTTTTATTTTCCTAATCCAATCTTCTTTGTGTCCTTTGTAGTAGGGAGGTCACCTTGTGCTATTGAAGGATACCGAGAAGAATATTTTTTCTTCAGAGAGAAGGATACCGAGGAGATATTTGATTCCAACTGGTCTAATTGTTGTCGTTGTTCCCACTCATGATAACTCCCGCATTCTTGATGAATTAAGCATGAAAGGATGGAAAACCAGGATGAAGGCCATAGTATTGCAGAGTTCGAGTCAGATCCTTGTTTTATTATTCGTCTTTTGTAGATTGGATTAACTACATTGAGACAACACATCAGTTGTGGCACAATAACAAATGGCACCAGAGGGTTGGCACCTTGATGATTTTTGTGTGTAACCAATCTAAATATTTAAGTGTTGTTATTGGCAAAATAAAGGCATGTCATCCATAGCTTTGAATTATTCAATTTCTGATATCTTCATGCTTCCTTGTTTCCTGTTATTTGTATGTAACCTTACAAAATTAGGATTTGGGAGAGATATCATTTGCCCGTGATGATACTAGCTATTTTTTCAGGTTTGAGAGGAGCCATTTGTGTGCAACCGTTGCTATTGATATTCGAATTCGCATATAGATCTGAGAGTTGTGCTATGGTTGTCATTTTCGGAGGGCAAGTTTGTCTAACTTGATATGCGTATGGAGCCATCCTTGGGGAGCCAGTCAACCTGGTCGAGCGCATTGTTGGTATTAGGCTTGGGGTTATCTGGGGCATGGTCGACCACCTCAAGGCCTTCAAGGGCTCCATCGACCTCCATTCAGGTATTATTCATCACCATGATCTAATCCTATGTCATGTACGAGATACCTGTTAAGCTATGGGGACACATTGATAGTCTTGTAACTTCTGCTTTGGTGTTAAATATGTTTAAACCAATCTGAAAATTTTGATACTTTATGTAAGTCTATATGTATAGGCGCAACTCTAAGTAGGACAAGGTTGGGCGCTCGCCCTACCTTGATTTCCAGCTACTCTGTTTTAACTATGCAAGTCAGATTGATCGCTAAACAAATCCTGCGCAACAAATATTGGGCCGCAAGCACTGCCATTTTTTGGGCTGTATCTAAGTAACCACCGATCATGACCCCGGTCCACCGACGTTTGATTTCCTTTGTTTGTTCGTCCGTGTTCCAGTTGACACGGGTCGACACAAACTGACAACGATGAACCCCTAGCAGGTATGGTGCGGGGATGGTAGCCAGCAGCGCCGTGGGAGGTCGTCAGCCAGCAGGAGCACGGCACGCTGGGGTGTCCCTTCCCGTTCATATACCATATGGTAGATCAGCAAGCGATCAATGACTCGAACGATTGCTTATACCCACAGGTTTGTAAAGTGTCCCTTTTTTGTTTGTGCATAGAATTAATCCGCCCAAAAAATTTTATGACTTAATATTGTAAAATTAGCGGCGATTCTTTTCTATTGTGCCATGCAACTTCCTGACTTTATTAATTTTTCAAAATGCACTGTGCATATGTAACTCTTTTACATGGAAAAACTATTTGTGTGCATTTTAGTTTGTATTGGCTATTTTAGCTTTGCATCAAAAACAAATTATGCTTTCGTGTCCGCCCCACCTCAGTTATTTTCCTTCCTCTGCCACTGTATATATTTGATTATTTTCAATATAAGACAATTAATTTCAGTAGATCATACCATATGATGTTGCGGGATTGACAAATTTTACATGCTCCTATGTATGGCGTGGAGCGTTTCAGTTTTTCTTAGTATACTTTCCCTGTTTTTAGGAAGCACCACATAAATAGAACCCCAAGATAGCAGTACGAGTATTTCACAGGGTTCGTGTGTTGCATCTAACAAGTTAAAATATCAACATTAATGTTGATTCTCTTAACGTATACATATTCTTATAGGAGATTCATGCTAATTTTTAGATCATGTGGTCACAAAAGCATTGATCCAAAATCATAATATTTGGCTACTCAAAGCGGGGGTGTGATCAGCTGACCAAGTCATATCATGGCCATTAAAGGAACAATTGTGTCATTGTTGCAGCAACTTCTGGGAAATTTCCACATGCCTGGAATGCTTGGCGAACTGAATCTCTGCATACAAACATAGTCTGTCATGCTTGCTTTGGTGGTAGGAGAAAGAGATGAAATATTTGTGTTAATGCTAGCATGTTCAGAAGTCTCTCCTTCCTCTTGTCTTTTTTACTTTGATAAATATTCGATGTTTATTGTTCTAGAGCTTGTAATGGTGTGGCTGGCGCACTAGCTAGCTCGGATTGGTGCTGCCTAGGAACATGTAAGCCTATGTAGCTGTCAATTTGTCTAGCTCGTCCCTTAATGAAAAATGTTATATCTCAGTAATGTGTTGCTTATGCAATTATTGGTGGTAAATCATGGGCTTGGGTTATGAGAAATCCTGGACTATGTAACTTAGTCAATCCACCAAGAGCTAAAGAGAATGCCCACAACTTGTACAATGGACTAAATCAACTAAAAAATTAGTAATATTGTATATACAAATTAGTTCATGTCAATTTAAAAACAAACTAAATCTCAACATATATTTGTATCAATACTAACATTGGAGCGCTCAAATAGACGGGCGCAGCAACGCACGTCATCAATGATCTAGTGCAGTAATATAGTCATGCATGTACTTTACTCGTACATAGAGTTAGGGGTGAAAACCGATCGTATCGAACAGATAATGCTCATAATGTATTATATTCCAAATTATTTTTTTGATTAGGAAGCTGGTCGGATGTGGTGCGGATGTGGATCCGAAAACCAGATTATGTCAAATCATATACCATATGCATATACGAGGAATATATGCATCCTTTGACCAAAAAATATACATAAAAATGAACGAGCATTAATACGGTATATTTTAATCACATGTAAAACACTAGAATGTACTAAAATATTTAAGATAAACTACTAAGTAGCATATTTTTCATCTCATATGCAAAGATACTCCCCCCATTCCACAATGAGTGTGCCCACGATTTCCGAGATTCACCTTTGACCGTAAAATTCACAAACGAGACCAATTACGGTGGGAGCAAAAATTATACCACTGAATTCGTATTTTCAATATGAATTTGGTGATATAATTTTTACCCCCGCCGTAGTCGGTCTCGTTGGTCAAATTTTGCGGCCAAACTTGAATTTCGGGAAACGCGGGCGCACTATATTGTGGAATGGAGGGAGTAGCATTCACGTATTAGTAGTTAATTATTAAAAATTTCAAAAAGGAGTATTGCTGGAATCAGTGGTGTAGTTGATGAAGAATATTATGACCAATTTGACGACCCTGAAGGTGATGCTAATAACAAGAGAGTGTCAACGAAACAAAGAAGACCCAATATGGGTGTCCAGGGGTAAGAAGCTCTCGCAACGAAGGAGATGTGTATACTTGAAAAAGGAAATTTGTTGTTCATCATACTCTTGTTGAAGATTAGTAATGACCATGTAAAAAAGAGTTGTAATAATCATGTATGCATTGATCGGACAGATTTAATATGCATTATATTGTATAACTGATATTGTGTATTCTAATGATTATATTTTATTATGAGACTTTTTATGAATCAAAGTCAAAGGATCGAGACGGAGCTACAGGGGGTAAATATGTAAAATTACAAATTTGAATTAATTATTAGCAATTTTCGGCAAATGCGGAATATAAATATGGGCCTAATAATTACTAAGGTGAGTCATGTTTCTAACAAAGATGACAAAAAAATTAAGTAGAAACTAAATAACACAGTATGAGATACCAAAAGGTAAGGACAATGAAACAAAGTGACCACAAGTAAGGAGTTAGGTTTAGGGATAACGAAATTCCAAAGATGAGGATGTATCCTGATATTCACTTTCTTGAAGGGAAATTACTCACCATTCGAGGGATGGGTGTTACCATGAAGGCTCGCCCTATTCTCCTTGAGATATCGCAATGGATGTGATTCTCAACCACTAGTGGTAAACCTTGGGGTGGCCTCCAAACCTTTACAAACTTTTCGGGGTAAATCACAAGTTGATTCCTCACCGAATACCTCCTAACCACCTAGGAGTCTCCAACCTCCAAGAGTAAAAATACTAAATGAAATCAAAGGGGAACTAAATTTCCTTTGGTGGGAATGTAGATTGAGAGTTCCTCTATCTTTCCCCTCATAGGTATGATGTCTTCTAATGGAGAGGTGTGGAGGAATTGGGCTTTTCTAGATTTTGAGGAATGGAGCAAGAGAGAATACGAACAACTCAAAAGTCAATGGACGGATACCTCTTGGGGACGATGTAGTGGGCTTAAATAGCCCCACTTTCGAATGTGGCCGTTGGGAGGAGCCAGTCACCTTCCGAAAGGAGCTCTCGAAGTTTTAGAGTCATAACCCGAACTATACGAATTCCGGCACTACCTCCAGAGCTTACTCTGGGGTAGAACATAGAGCTAACGAAGCCTTTATTCAACTCTGAAACTCACTCTGTGATATAGGTTTGATTCCGAGCATTCCAAATTGTGACTCCGAAAGTTCTGGAGTGAACCTTTGGCCTGTGTATGTGCACTCATATGGTGTGTATTTGGAGCTTTTCTTGGGCTATATGGTGGTGACATTTGTTATAGGATATGAGCTGGGTACTGTTTATTGCGGAAAACAATATATGAGAGTTGAGTTCCACCTTACATCCGTTGAGCACCCCTCTTAGTAGTTTGGTATTCCATACTCAAGAGAACATAAAATACTTATGAATGCTTGAGTATACCACCATATTTTATCCTTGATAATTAGGGGTCCTGTCGTGGAAAGGTCACGGCAGATGTCCTAGCAAAAGGACTTAGTCGTGGAGCCACTGCAACTAGGAAGCTTAAAGGGGTTAAATGGGACAAAGGACACGGGAGTTTATACTGGTTCGGCCCCTTGCGGTGAAGGTAAAGGCCGAATCCAGTTTGAGGTGGTATTGCTTATGTCTCGATTACCAGGGAGCGAATCCGCTTGACCTAGCTTTCGATCTGTTGTTTCTCGTCATGCATCGCCGTCGGGTCGTCCCTTTATATACACAGGTCGACGCCCAGCGGCTCACGGAGTCCCGGCCGGCTCATAAACAGTGTCCGGCTCGGTGACTAACTATTCATGCCTTACAACACAAGTCACACATATATGGCGGTTTACCCTTACATGCCTTAAATCGCTTTTGGGCTTTGGGCCCTTAACTAAACCGCCATCTTCAAATATCTTCGTGGGCTTCATATGATGAATCGCCATAGGTATAGCATGGCCCCTCCTGGGTGGATCATACCTAATAGTCATTGATACGTCTCCGTCGTATCTATAATTTTTTATTGTTCCATGCCAATATTCTTCAACTTTCATATACTTTTGGCAAGTTTTTATACTATTTTTGGGACTAACATATTGATCCAGTGCCAGTTCCTGTCTGTTGCATGTTTTATGCTTCATAGAAAACCAATATCAAACGGAATCCAAACAGGATAAAAACGGATGGAGAATTATTGTGGAATATTTGGGATTTTCCGGAGGAAGAATCAACGCGAAACGGTGTCCGGGGTGGCCACGAGACAGGGGGCGCGCCCTCTCCCCCCCCCCCCCCCCCCCCCCCGGGCACGCCCTGGACTCTCGTGGGCCACCCGTAAGGCGGTTGATGCCCTTCTTTTGCCGCAAGAAAGCTAATTTTACGAGAAAAATCTGGGGGAAAGATTAACCCCAATCGGAGTTACGGATCTCCAGATATAAAGGAAACAGTGAAGGGGAAGAAACAGAGAGATAGATCCAATCTCTGAGGGGCTCTCACCCCTCCCAAGCCATGGGAGCCAAGGGCCAGAGGGGAAACCCTTCTCCCATCTAGGGAGGAGGTCAAGGAAGAAGAAGAAGAAGGGGCCCTCTCTCCCCCTTGCTTTCGGTGGCGCCGGAGCGCTGTCGGGGGCCATCATCATCAACGCGATTGATGTCTACTACACAACCTTCTTCTTGTAGACGTTGTTGGGCCTACAAGTGCACAGGTTTGTAGGACAGTAGCAAATTTCCCTCAAGTGGATGACCTAAGGTTTATCAATCCGTGGGAGGCGTAGGATGAAGATGGTCTCTCTCAAACAACCCTGCAACCAAATAACAAAGAGTCTCTTGTGTCCCCAACACACCCAATACAATGGTAAATTGTATAGGTGCACTAGTTCAGCAAAGAGATGGTGATACAAGTGCAATATGGATGGTAGATAAAGGTATTTGTAATCTGAAATTATAAAAACAGCAAGGTAACTAATGATAAAAGTGAGCGTAAACGGTATTGCAATGGTAGGAAACAAGGCCTAGGGTTCATACTTTCACTAGTGCAAGTTCTCTCAACAATAATAACACAGATAGATCATATAACAATCCCTCAACATGCAACAAAGAGTCACTCCAAAGAAACTAATAACGGGAAACAAACGAAGAGATTATGGTAGGGTACGAAACCACCTCAAAGTTATTCTTTCGGATCAATCTACTCAAGAGTTTGTACTAGAATAACACCTTAACACACAAATCAACCAAAACACTAATGTCACCTAGATACTCCATTGTCACCTCAAGTATCCATGGGCATGATTATACGATATGCATCACGCAATCTCAGATTCATCTATTTAACCAACACAAAGTACTTTAAAGAGTGTCCCAAAGTTTCTACCGGAGAGTCAAGATGAAAATGTGTGCCAACCCCTATGCATAGGTTCATGGGCGGAACCCGCGAGTTGGTCACCAAAACATACATCAAGTGGCACATGATATCCCATTGTCACCACAGATAAGCACGGCAAGTCATACATCAAGTGTTCTCAAATCATTAAAGACACAATCCGATAAGATAACTTCAAAGGGAAAACTCCATCCATTACAAGAGAGTAGAGGGGGAGAAACATCATAAGATCCAACTATAATAACAAAGCTTGCGATACATCAAGATCGTGCCATAGAGGGAACACGAGAGAGAACACGAGAGAGTGAGATCAAATACATAGCTACTGGTACATACCCTCAGCCTCGAGGGTGAACTACTCCCTCCTCGTCATGGATAGCGCCGGGATGATGAAGATGGCCACCGTTGATGGGTTCCCCCTCCGGCAGGGTGCCGGAACAGGCTCCCGAGAGGTTTTTGGTGGCTACAGAGGCTTGCGGCGGCGGAACTCCCTATCTATCTTGATATTCGATGTTTTTAGGGTATGTAGGCTTATATAGGCGAAAAAAGTCGGTCGGGGGAGCCTCGAGGGGCCCACGAGAGGGTAGGGCGCGCCTAGGGGGTGGGCGCGCCCCCTATCTCATGGCCTCCTCGATGATCCCCTGGCTTGCACTCCAAGTTCCTGGGATTGGTTCTCTTCCAAAAATAACTTTTCCAAAGGTTTCATTCCATTTGGACTCCGTTTGATATTCCTTTCCTTCAAAATACTGAAACAGGCAATAAAACAGCAATATGGGTTGGGCCTCCGGTTAATAGGTTAGTCCGAAAAGTAATATAAAAGTGTAAAATAAAGCCCATAAATATCCAAAACAGGTAATATAATAGCATGGAACAATCAAAAATTATAGATACATTGGAGACATATCAGCGATCTTCACCAACACCCCCGACATCTTCACCAACATCTCCATCACCTTCCCCCTTCTATATCCAGCGGTCCACTCTCCCGCAACCCGCTGTACCCTCTACTTGAACATGGTGCTTTATGCTTCATATTATTTTCCAATGATGTGTTGCCATCCTATGATGTCTGAGTAGATTTTCGTTGTCCTATCGGTGATTGATGAATTGCTATGATTGGTTTGAGTTGCATGTTTTATTATTGATGTTGTCCTATGGTGCCCTCCGTGTCGCGCAAGCGTGAGGGATTCCCGTTGTAGGGTGTTGCAATGCGTTCATGATTCGCTTATAGTGGGTTGCGTGAGTGACTGAAACACAAACCCGAGTAAGGGGATTGTTGCGTTTGGGATAAAGGGGACTTGATGCTTTAATGCTATGGTTGGGTTTTATCTTAATGAATCTTTATTAGTTGCGGATGCTTGCTAGAGTTCCAATCATAAGTGCATATGATCCAAGAAGAGAAAGTATGTTAGCTTATGCCTCTCCCTCAAATAGAATTGCAATAGTGATTACCGATCTAGTAACATAGTCAATTGCTTAGGGACAATTTCACAACTCCTACCACCACTTTTCCACACTCGCTATATTTACTTTTTTGCATCTTTATTTAAGCAGCCTACGTGCTCTTTATTATCTTGCAAACCTATCCAACAACACCTACAAAGTACTCCTAGTTTCATACTTGTTCTAGGTAAAGCGAACGTCAAGCATGCGTAGAGTTGTATCGGTGGTTGATAGAACTTGAGGGAATATTTATTCTACCTTTAGCTCCTCGTTGGGTTCGACACTCTTACTTATCGAAAACTATTGCGATCCTCTACACTTGTGGGTTATCAAGACCTTTTTCTGGCGCCGTTGCCGGGGAGTCATAGCGTGGGGTGAATATTCTCGTGTGTGCTTGTTTGATTGATCACGAAGTAATTTTTATTTGATGTTCTAAGTTGTTCTCTATCTTTAGTTATGGATATGGAACACAAAATACCAAAAACATTAGGTGTACTTGCTACTCATGTAGATGGGGTAACTCCTAAAACCCCCGATTCTCATTATGTGAAAGATATTATGGACTACTTTGATAATCCTAAGAAAACCCCATTCAACTTTATAATGGGAGACACGTTGGATCAACATGAATACTTTAGGGATTATCGCTCGACACAAAATGGGAAACTATTATGGGATCAATTTATTATGTTGCGTTGGTATGCTCGTAAACTATGTGTGATGCATGATTATAATTGTTGCTCTAGGATGAAGGCTCCACACCTTCCCTTTTCATGCAAATTCAATTATAATGAGGCCTTAGCTTCTTATGCTAATGGTAGATATGATTACTATGATGTGGCACAAATAGAAGAATTTGTTGCTTTTATGGGTGCTTATTAGATTGAATCTATGTTTAAAGCGTTTGACGATTTTGATGATTTCGTTTATAGACCAGAAAATCTTGCTATACTTAGATATTGCTATGAAAATTATGAATACAATTACTATATTAATGCATTTATTGAGAAAGTCTCCACTGTCCAAGAAGAGACTAATATTTTAAGGAAGCTATGGAAGAAGAAATTGATGAAACTGTGAGCTCATTAGATGAAAAAGATGACGAGGAGAGCGAAGAACAAAATGAGGAAGAGCGGATTGATCACCCGTTCCCACCTTCTAATGAGAGTAACTCTTCAACTCATACATTGTTTAATTCCCCTTCGTGCTTACCGAAGGATGATTGCTATGATGATTGCTATGATCCCGTTGATTCTCTTGAAATATCCCTTTTTGATGATGCTTGCTATGCTTAGGGCCAAGATGCCAATGTGAACTATGCTTATGGAGATGAACTTGCTATAGTTCCTTATGTTAAACATGAAATTGTTGCTATTGCACCCACGTATGATAGTCCTATTATCTTTTTGAATTCTCCCTACCACACTATATCGGAGAAGTTTGCGCTTAGTAAGGATTATATTGATGGGTTGCCTTTTACCATTGCACATGATGATTTTGATAGATATAATATGCATGTGCTTGCTGCTCCTACTTGCAATTATTATGAGAGAGGAACTACATCTCCGCCTCTT
This sequence comes from Triticum aestivum, assembly GCF_018294505.1. Lineage (NCBI taxonomy): Eukaryota > Viridiplantae > Streptophyta > Magnoliopsida > Poales > Poaceae > Triticum > Triticum aestivum. The sequence goes on from NC_057807.1 coordinate 293,481,599, forward strand.
TATGTTTCCAACACAATGAAATTGCAAGAATCTGCTTATACTATGCATTGGCCTTAACTATGTGTGCATGAATTGTTCCTTTATGACATGCCGATGCATAGGAAGAGAGTTAGACTTCGTTGTTGCTTGATATATGTTACTTTGTGCTCACTACTAAATTACAAATCATTGTTAATTAAAATTGGCTTTGATATACCTTGGGATCCGGGTGGATTCATTACTTGAGCACTTTATGCCTAGCTTAATGGCTTTAAAGAAAGCGCTGCCAGGAGACAACCCAGAAGTTTTAGAGAGTCATTTATTCTGTTGTGTGCTTTCATATAGTTTTAAAAAAGGGAACCTAAAAACTTTTCAAAAAGGAAAGTGAAAGTAAGAAAGACAAGCATTGTTAAAGTGGGAGCTAGCCTTGAACTTGTTCATGCTCACGGAAACTTTGTGAATCTTGATTACAGAAACTTTTCAACAAAAATAATTATCCCCTTGTATAATTCCATTGTTTTATAAAAATAATCAGCCAAGGTTTGCCTTTAGGATGTTTACAATGCTTGTTGGTTTGTACGGTGCAGGACAGAAATTTTGGCTGTAGTGCGCGATTTTAAATTTTTATCTGGAATGTCAATTGGTCTGATTCCTTTTGCACTGTCTTTCTATACAACTTGTTTATTGTTACTAATTTTGGTAGAATTTTTGGGGTACCATAAGTATGGTGGATGTTCAGATTGCTACAGACTGTTCTGTTTTTGACAAATTCTGTTTTTGATGCATAGTTTGCTTGTTTTGATGAAACTATCAATTTATATCAGTGGATTAAGCCATGGAAAATCTATATTACAGTAGACACAATGCAAAAACAAGATATGAATTGGTTTTCTACAGTACTTAGAGTGGTGATTTGCTTTATTATACTAACGGATCTTACTGAGTTTTCTGTTGAAGTTTTGTGTGGATGAAGTGTCTAAGCGAGGAGGTCTCGATATGAGGAAAAGGAAGAGAGGCAAGAGCTCAAGCTTGGGCATGCCCAAGGCACCCCAAGTAAATATTCAAGGAGACTCAAGCGTCTAAGCTTGGGGATGCCCCGGAAGGCATCCCCTCTTTCTTCAACAAGTATCGGTATGTTTTCGTATTCGTTTCGTTTATGCATTATGTGCAAGTCTTGGAGCGTCTTTTGCATTTAGTTTTAATTTTTCTTTTATGCACCATGCTGGTATGAGATAGTACTTGGTTAATTTATAGAATGCTCATTGCACTTCACTTAAATCTTTTGAGTGTGGCTTTATAGAATGCTTCATGTACTTCACTTATATCATTTGATGTTTGGATTGCCTGTTTCTCTTCACATAGAAAACCGCCATTTGTAGAATGCTCTTTTGCTTCGCTTATATTTGTTAGAGTGTGGGCATATCTTTTGTAGAAAGAATTAAACTCTCTTGCTTCACTTATATCTATTTAGAGAGATGACAGGAATTGGTCATTCACATGGTTAGTCATAAAATCGTACATAAACTTGTAGATCGTTGAATATGATATGTTTGATTCCTTGCAATAGTTTTGTGATATAAAGATGGTATTAGAGTCATGCTAGTGGGTGGTTGTGGATTGTAGAGACACTTGTGTTGAGGTTTGCAAGTCCCGTAACATGCACGTATGGTAACCGTTGTGTGACAAATTTGAAGCATGGGGTGTTTCTTTGATTGTCTTCCTTATGAGTGGCAGTCGGGGACGAGCGATGGCCTTTTCCTATCAATCTATCCCCCTAGGGTCATGCATAGTAGTACTTTTCTTCGAGGGCTAATAAACTTTTGCAATAAGTATATGAGTTCTTTATGATTAATGTGAGTCCATGGATTATACGCACTCTTACCTTTACATCATTGCTAGCCTCTTCGGTACCGTGCATTGCCCTTTCTCACCTCAAGAGTTGGTGCAAACTTCGCCGGTGCATCCAAACCCCGTGATATGATACGCTCTATCACACATAAGCCTCATTATATCTTCCTCAAAACAGCCACCATACCTACCTATCATGGCATTTCCATAGCCATTCCGAGATATATTGCCATGCAACTTCCATCATCATCATATACATGACTTGAGCATTTATTGTCATATTGCTTTGCATGATCGTAAGATAGCTAGCATGATGTTTTCATGGCTTGTCCGTTTTGATGTCATTGCTACGGTAGATCATTGCACATCCTGGTACACTGCCGGAGGCATTCATATAGAGTCATATCTTTGTTCTAGTATCGAGTTGTAATATTGAGTTGTAAGTAAATTAAAGTGTGATGATCATCATTATAGAGCATTGCCCCATGAAAAAAAAGACAAAAAAAGAAGAAAAAAGGAAAGGCCAAAGAAGCCTAAATAAAAAAGGGGGCCAAAGAAGCCCACCGAAAAAAGAAAAAAAAGAGAAAAAAAAGAAAAGAAAAGGGGCAATGTTACTATCCTTTTTCCACACTTATGCTTCAAAGTAGCACCATGTTCTTATATAGATTGTCTCCTATGTTGTCACTTTCATATACTAGTGGGAATTTTCATTATAGAACTTGGCTTGTATATTCCAATGATGGGCTTCCTCAAATTCCCTAGGTATTCATGAGCAAGCAAGTTGGATGCACATCCACTTAGTTTCTTTTGTTGAGCTTTCATAAATTTATAGCACTTAGTGCATCCGTTGCATGGCAATCCCTACTCCTCACATTGACATCAATTGATGGGCATCTCCATAGCCCGTTGATTAGCCACGTCGATGTGAGACTTTCTCCCTTTTTGTCTTCTCCACATAACCTCCATCATTATATTCTATTCCACCTATAGTGCTATATCCATGGCTTGCGCTCATGTATTGCGTGAGGGTTGAAAAAGCTGAAGCGCGTTAAAAAGTATGAACCAATTGCTCGGCTCGTCATCGGGGTTGTGCATGATGGGAGCATTCTTGTGTGACGAAAATGAAGCATGGCCAAACTATATGATTTTGTAGGGATAAACTTGCTTTGGCCTTGTTGTTTTGAAAACACGTGTTTGCTTTATTGGTACGCTCGAAGTATTATTGTTTTTTATGTCAAATGATAGACTATTGCTTTGAATCACTCGTGTCTTAATATTCATGCCATGATTAGAACATATGATCAAGATTATGCTAGGTAGCATTCCACATCAAAAATTATCTTTTTTATCATTTACCTACTCGAGGACGAGCAGGAATTAATCTTGGGGATGCTGATACGTCTCCGTCGTATCTATAATTTTTTATTGTTTCATGCCAATATTCTTCAACTTTCATATACTTTTGGCAACTTTTTATACTATTTTTGGGACTAACATATTGATCCAGTGCCCAGTGCCAGTTCCTGTGTGTTGCATGTATTATGTTTCGCATAAAACCAATATCAAATAGAATTCAAATGGGATAAAAATGGATGGAGAATTATTTTGGAATATTTTGGATTTTCCGGAGGAAGAATCAACGCGAAACGGTGTCCGGGGTGGCCACGAGATAGGGGGGCGCCCCCCCCCCAACCCCACCCCCGCGCGCCCTGGACTCTCGTGGGCCACCCGTAAGGCGGTTGATGCCCTTCTTTTTCTGCAAGAAAGCTAATTTTACGAGAAAAATTTGGGCGAAAGATTCACCCCAATTGGACTTACGGATCTCTAGATATAAAGGAAACGGTGAAGGGGCAGAAACACAGAACGCAGAAACAGAGAGATAGATCCAATCTCGGAGGGGCTATCGCCCCTCCCAAGCCATGGGAGCCAAGGACCAGAGGGGAAACCCTTCTCCCATCTAGGGAGGAGGTCAAGGAAGAATAAGAAGAAGGGGCCCTCTCTCCCCCATCATCATCACCGCGATCTTCACCAACACCGTCGACATCTTCACCAACATCTCCATCACCTTCTCCCTTCTATATCCAGCGGTCCACTCTCCCGCAACCTGTTGTACCCTCTACTTGAACATGGTGCTTTATGCTTCATATTATTTTCCAATGATGTGTTGTCATCCTATGATGTCTGAGTAGATTTTTGTTGTCCTATCGGTGATTGATGAATTGCTATGATTGGTTTGAGTTGCGTATTTTATTATTGGTGTTGTCCTATGGTGCCCTCCGTGTCGCGCAAGCGTGAGGGATTCCCGTTGTAGGGTGTTGCAATGCATTCATGATTCTCTTATAGTGGGTTGCGTGAGTGACTGAAACACAAACCTGAGTAAGGGGATTGTTGCGTTTGGGATAAAGGGGACTTGATGCTTTAATGCTATGGTTGGGTTTTACCTTAATGAATCTTTAGTAGTTGCAGATGCTTGCTAGAGTTCCAATCATAAGTGCATATGATCCAAGAAGAGAAAGTATGTTAGCTTATGCCTCTCCCTCAAATAGAATTGCAATAGTGATTACCGGTCTAGTAACATAGTCAATTGCTTAGGGACAATTTCACAACTCCTTCCACCACTTTTCCACACTCGCTATATTTACTTTCTTGCATCATTATTTAAGCAGCCCCTAGTTTATGTTTACGTGTTCTTTATTATCTTGCAAACCTACCAACAACACCTACAAAGTACTTCTAGTTTCATACTTGTTCTAGGTAAAGCGAACGTCAAGCATGCGTAGAGTTGTATCGGTGGTCGATAGAACTTGAGGGAATATTTATTCTACCTTTAGCTCGTCGTTGGGTTCGACACTCTTACTTATCGAAAACTGTTGCGATCCCCTACACTTGTGGGTTATCAGTTATATCCCCAACATTAGGTCCCAGATTGATTTGAACTGGTTCATGTCAATCTTCAATACTTTAGAAAAATATTCTGCTCTTCATTTGTGCGAGAGTTTATAACCGTCATGACGTCATCTTGTGGATTTGTGATAACCCGCCATGACGTCACATGCCATTAATTCACACTTTATCCAACATATCTCAATGGATCTTTATCTTAATAACTATCCTGAGAATCGAGGCGCCTGGGCAGCCAGATAACCACGTTTTGGCCTCCTCATTTTTTGCGCCCACTTATCAGCCTTTCCTTATAAATAGCCATGACTGGTCTTCTTCTCATGCTCTCCCTTTCCATCGTCTTCTTCCTCTCGCGGCCCTCTACCGCTCGAGCTCCGCTGCTGCCATGAAGTATCTCGTCCTCCTCAACCTTGGCTGCTGCATCAACCTGTGTCGGATCAGAGCACACCGGCGCTCAACCGCAGTTGAATATGCACATGTAAGTGCTTCTCCTCCAGCGCATCAGATCGCATTAGGGTTCTGACTGTCCGTCGTGTTCTTCGTAGTTTCTTCATAGTTCCTCCATCGTAGCACCTTTTGATCTAGAAACGGTATAGAACTTATGCGGTAGTTGTTTTGCCTTCGCCTTCAATACCAGCAGACCCCCTTTCCTTGGAAAGAGATCTCATTACAGCTTATGAACTCCCCTATACTGGTTTTAGGTCTTGAATTATTTCCTTTTTCTGAACTACCGCTGATCTGAAATAACACTTGCCATCTGTGGAATCTATTTGTGATGTACTTAGCCAAAAATTGCACCTGGATAGATCCACCTAACCATGGCGGCTCATACCACCGGCTTTAAATGCCATGCTCAATAGATAACATTAAACTGCTCATGGCGGCTTAGATAACTTGACATAATTAGTCATATACCATTAGGCCCCTTTGTAAGCCGCCATTCTAATATGTATCGTAATACCTTTTCTTCCGGCTTAAATTTTGAACCAGCAATTTTATTCTTTTCCTTTTAGGCTTCCTTCTTCACAATGCCGCCTAAAACAACCACTTCCTGTAATTGGGTTTGCTCCATCGTCACGGAGAATACACTTGAAGATTTTGTGAAAACCGGCTATCTGCCCCAAAAGGATGTCATGTCGTACCGCGCCCCTAAACCGAAAGAAGAAAAACCTCAGCCCAAAGAAGGGGAAGTCATTGTCTTCAGATCACATGAACCGGGGCTTTTCGCCGCCTGGCTCTAAGTTCTTCAGGGACATTCTGCACTTTTTCGACCTCCATTCTCAAGACATCGGACCCAACTCCGTGTCTAACATATGCAACTTTCAAGTGTTCTGTGAGGTATACCTTGAAGAAGAGCCCATCTTGGAACTTTTCAGAGAATACTTTTACTTGAACCGCGAGAATGAATACTCCAATGGACCTAGTTTGGAACTTGGCGGGGTCTCAATCCAACGACGGAGAGACGCCATTTTTCCTTATGCACAGCCGCCAAGCCATCCCAAGGACTGGAACCAGAGATGGTTCTACTGCCAAGATACTTCTCCGGCTGATGAGAACCCTCTGCCCGGCTTTCGCGCCTTGCGTCTCGAATCCAATAATCTGCTCCCAGACAAGTTGTCAGCTGCTGATCGCAAGAAGCTCGCCCCTACCATTGCCAAAGTTAAGGCTCTGTTGGAGAACGACTTAAATGGCATTGACTTGGTCCGGTACTGGGTTGCATGGCGGATCATCCCCTTGAGCCGTCGCTTCGGTTTAATGTGCACTAATGTCTACTACGCAACCTTCTTCTTGTAGACGTTGTTGGGCCTGCAAGTGCACAGGTTTGTAGGACAGTAGCAAATTTCCCTCAAGTGGATGACCTAAGGTTTATCAATCCGTAGGAGGCGTAGGATGAAGATGGTCTCTCTCAAACAACCCTGCAACCAAATAACAAAGAGTCTCTTGTGTCCCCAACACACCCAATACAACGGTAAATTGTATAGGTGCAATAGTTCGGCGAAGAGATGGTGATACAAGTGCAAAATAGATAGTAGATATAGGTATTTGTAATCTGAAATAATAAAAACAGCAAGGTAACTAATGGTAAAAGTGAGCGTAAATGGTATTGCAATGATAGGAAATAAGGCCTAGGGTTCATACTTTCACTAGTGCAAGTTCTCTCAACAATAATAACATAGATAGATCATATAACAATCCCTCAACATGCAACAAAGAGTCACTCCAAAGACACTAATAACGGGAAACAAACGAAGAGATTATGGTAGGGTACGAAACCACCTCAAAGTTATTCGTTCGGATCAATCTACTCAAGAGTTCGTACTAGAATAACACCTTAAGACACAAATCAACCAAAACCCTAATGTCACCTAGATACTCCATTGTCACCTCAAGTATCCGTGGGCATGATTATACGATATGCATCACACAATCTCAGATTCATCTATTCAACCAACACAAAGTACTTCAAAGAGTGCCCCAAAGTTTCTACCGGAGAGTCAAGAACGTGTGCCAACCTCTATGCATAGGTTCATGGGCGGAACCCGCAAGTTGGTCACCGAAACATACATCAAGTGGCACATGATATCCCATTGTCACCACAGATAAGCACGGCAAGACATACATCAAGTGTTCTCATAAAAGACTCAATCCGATAAGATAACTTCAAAGGGAAAACTCAATTCATCACAAGAGAGTAGAGGGGGAGAAACATCATAAGATCCAACTACAATAGCAAAGCTCGAGATACATCAAGATCGTGCCATAGAGGGAATAGGAGAGAGAACACGAGAGAGAGAGAGAGAGAGAGAGAGAGATCAAACACATGGCTACTGGTACATACCCTCAGCCCCGAGGGTGAACTACTCTCTCCTCGTCATGGAGAGCGCCGGGATGATGAAGATGGCCACCGGTGAAGGATCCCCCCTCCGGCAGGGTGCCGGGAAGGGCTCCCGAGAGGTTTTTGGCGGCTATAGAGGCTTGCGGCGGCGGAACTCCCGATCTATCTTGATATTCGATGGTTTTAGGGTATGTAGGCTTATATAGGCGAAAGAAGTCGGTCGGGGGTGCTCGAGGGGTCCACGAGACAGGGGGCGCACCCAGTAGGGGGGGGGGCTATCTCCTGGGCTCCTCGAGTATCTTCTAACGTGGACTCCAAGTCTCTAGGATGATAATATTCCAAAAAATCATGTTGCCGAAGGTTTCATTCCATTTGGACTCCGTTTGATATTCCTTTTCTTCGAAATACCGAAACAGGCAATAAAACAACAATATGGGATGGGCCTCCGGTTAATAGGTTAGTCCCAAAAGTAATATAAAAGTGTATAATAAATCCCATAATCATTCAAAACAGATAATAAAATAGCATGAATGCTTCATAAATTATAGATACGTTGGAGACGTATCAGCATCTCCAAGCTTAATTCCTACTCGTCCTCGATTAGGTAAATGATAAAAGAAAGAATTTATGAAGTGTGAATGCTAGAGGTGCACAAGTTTGATCAATGATAATTTCAATCACCTTTTCTAGCATGATAATATGTCATAACAGTAGTTCATCTCATAAAACCATTCATAATCAAGTAATAAACTATTCACATGTTAAAGCATAGACCATAAACTTTCTTGAAAACTAGAAAACTTCATTCTTAGTCGTCAAACAATTGCAATTCATCTTACTTTCAGGAAGAGTCTATGTTAGAGCTTTGATTTAGCAAACTTCACATACTCAACTATCATATAGTCTTCTACAATTGCTAACACTCACGCAATACTTGTGGTTATGAAGTTTTAATCAGACACAGAGAAAGATTGGAGCTTATAATGTTGCCTCCAAACGTATTCACATTTGGGTGATGTCAACAATAATAGTTCATGCTAATGTACATCCAATTGGATATATATATATATATATATATATATATATATATATATTAGGATCACCCCACTACGAAGTGCTTGCCAAAGGATAAAATGAAAAAGGGAAAGGTGAAGATCACCTTGACTCTTGCATAAAGTAAAAGACATAAAGTAAAAGATAGGCCCTTCGCAGAGGGAAGCAGAGGTTGTCATGCGCTTTTAGGGTTGGATACACAAAATCTTAATGCGAAAGAACGTCACTTTATATTGCCCCTTGTATATGGACCTTTATTATGCAGTCCGTCGCTTTTATTGCTTCCATAAAAAGTTCGTACAAAGCTTATTTTCTCCGCACTAATAAGTCATGCATATTTAGAGACCAATTTTTATTGCTTGCACCGATGACAACTTACTTGAAGGATCTTACTCAATCCATAGGTAGTTATGGTGGACTCTCATGGCAAAACTGGGTTTAAGGATAATTGGAAGCACAAGTAGTATCTCTACTTGGTGCTAGGAATTTTGTATAGCATGAGGGGGAAAGGCAAGCTCAACATGTTCGAATGATCCATGACAATATACTTTAACTGAGATGTGAGAAAACATAACCCATTACGTTGTCTTCCTTGTCCAACATCAACTCTTTAGCATGTCATACATAATGAGTGCTCACAATTATAAAAGATGTCTATGATAATATATTTATATGTGAAATCTCTCTTCCTTCAATATTATTTCATGAATTGTTCAAATGACCAATACAATGCTTGCTAACCGTCAATAAATTTACAACCTCTACCTCTTAGGTGTGAAGTCATTACTCCCCATGGGATAAACAAAAGAGACATATATAATTTCAGATTTATGACATTCAACTCATTCAACCATTTACTCATAGGATATAAGTGAAGAACACAAGTAAATGACAAACTACTCCAAAAAGATATAAGTGAAGATCAATGAGTAGCTAAATAATTATGCAACTATGTGAAGACTCTCTCTCATTTCAGAATTTCAGACCTTGGTATTGTATTCAAGCAGCAAGAAAAACAAAATAAAATGGCATTGCAAGGATAGCACAACTCATGTGAAGAAGCAAAAACTTAGGCTCAACCGATACTAACCGATAGTTGTTGAAGAAGAAAGGTGGGATGCCTACCGGGGCATCCCTTGAAATATTATCTTGGGGTGCCTTGGGCATCCCCAAGCTTGAACTTTTGTGTCTCCTTAATTCCTCTCATATCATGGTTTCTCTTTTTATCAAAAGCTTCATTCACAACAAACTCAACAAGAACTCGTGAGATAGGTTAGTATAAACCAATGCAAAACCATATCATCCTCTACTGTAACAAATCACTAAAATTATTATTCAACATTGCATACTAAATGCCTCTGCATATTTAATACTCCTATCCTCAAATAGAATCATTAAACAAGCAAACATATGCGAACAATGTAAACATAACAGCAATCTATCAAAACAGTATAGTCTGTAAAGAATGCAAGATTCATCATACTTCCCTAACTCCAAAAATTATGAGAGAAAATTCCCACTGTAATACATTTATCAGAGCTCAGTATGCAAAAATATTCAACATTATACCATTCTATGAATTTTCTAGGGAATTTTTGCAACAGCGGTAAACTTTCTGTTTTCAAACAGCAACATGTATACTAGCAAAATAAGCATGGCAAAGGCTATCCTTGACTTTTTTTATTGAAACTGAAGATGCAAAACATTAATATAAATAACAGCAAGCAAAAACTAACAAAATAAAATGACGCTCCAAGCAAAACACATATCATGTGGCGAATAAAAATATAGCTCCAAGTAAAGTTACCGATGAACAAAGACGAAAGAGGGGATGCCTTCCGGGGCATCCCCAAGCTTAGTTGCTTGGTTGTCCTTGAATATTACCTTGGGGTGCCTTGGGCATCCCCAAGCTTAGGCTCTTTCCACTCCTTATTCCATAGTCCATCGAATCTCCACCCAAAACTTGAAAACTTCAACCACACAAAACTCAAACAAAACTCGTAAGCTCCGTTAGTATAAGAAAAAAAACCACCACTTAGGTACTGTAATTAACTCATTCTAAATTAATATTGGTGTAATATATACTATATTCTAACTTCTCTATGGTTCATACCCTCCGATACTACTCATAGATTTATCAAAATAAGCAAACAACACATAGAAATCAGAATCTGTCAAAAACAGAACAGTTTGTAGTAATCTGTATCAAACGTGTACTTCTGTAACTCAAACAATTCTGAAATAAATTTCTGGACCTGAGGAATTTGTCTATTAATCATCTGCAAAAAGAATCAACCTAAAAGCACTCTTCAGTAAAAAAAAGGCAGCTAATCTCGTGAGCGCAAAAGTTTCTGTTTTTTACAGCAAGATCACATAAACTTCACCCAAGTCTTCCCAAAGGTTCTACTTGGCACTTTATTGAAACAAAAGCTATAAAACATGATTAATACAGTAGAATAATCATGTGTACACACAAAAACAGTAAGTATAAATATTGGGTTGTCTCCCAACAAGCACTTTTCTTTAATGCCTTTCTAGCTAGGCATGATGATGGCAATGATGCTCACATAAAAGATAAGAATTGAAACATAAAGAGAGCATCATGAAGAATGTGACTAGCACATTTAAGTCTAACCCACTTCCTATGCATAGGTATTTTGTGAGCAAACAACTTATGGGAACAATAATCAACTAGCATAGGAAGACAAAATAAGCATAGCTTCAAGAATTTCAACACATAGAGAGGAAACTTGATATTATTGCAATTCCTACAAGCATATGTTCCTCTCTCATAATAATTTTCAGTAGCATCATGAATGAATTCAACAATATAACCAGCATCTAAAGAATTCTTATCATGATCTACAAGCATAGAAAATTTATTACTCTCCACATAAGCAAAATTCTTCTCATTCAGAATAGTGGGAGTATCATAAGAGACTTCAACACTAAAAAGTGTTTCCACATTAAAAGAGTAATGTTCAGAAAAAGGGTAATCATAATCATGACAAGATTTATAAATATAATCATCACTACTTTTTATAGCATAAGTTTCATCACAATAATCATCATAAGTAGCAACTTCGGTCTCATCATAATCGATTGAAACCTCTCCCAAGATAGTGGAATTACTAAATAAAGTTGACACTCTTCCAAATCCACTTTTGTATTCATCACAATAAAATTCAACATCCTCCAAAATAGTGGGAGCACTACTTCCTAAAGTTGACACTCTTCCAAACCCACTTTCATCAATATAATCATCATAGGTACAAGGCATGCTATCATCATAACAACTTTGCATATCAAAACTTGGGATGCTAAAAATATTATCTTCATTAAACATAGCATCCCCAAGCTTGGGACAATCATTAATTTCAGCAAATATATTCTCAAATATTTCATACTCATCAAACATAGCTTCCCCAAGCTCGGGCCCTTTCATATCATAAGCATAATCACTCTCATCATTAAAAATATGGATAGCACCAATAGTAAAGCAATTATCATCATCACAATGAGTAGTAGGAGCAACATAATTTGGGAGGGATACCTTTTTACCTTTGCTGCCCCTTCTCTTCCTTTTCTTCTTCACATTATGTGTGGGTTCAACCTTCTGTATTGATGGGATTGGTTGAATAGAAAGCTCCTCCTCGTTACCTGAATCATCATAAGAAATAATAGGAGGAGGTTGGGAAATCTCTTCCCTTTCATTAGTATTCTCTTAATCTTCTATTTGCTTTCTTTACTTTAGGTAATTGGCAATATAAGGATTTTCAATGCAATTCACCATACAATACAAATAAATCTTCTTTAGATCAATATCAAGGAATTTCTTAAGGGAAAAATCTGGAAGATCCTTAGTTAAACGTTTCAATTCTTCATAACCCAAAAGCAAACTAAGTTCATTATAATGTGCAAGGGAAATCAAATCATCACAATTTTTGGACATGATTCGATCATGAAATAATTCGCATATGAGATGTAAATGACCACGTTCATTGCAAAGTTCACAAGTACGGCAAAGGAAATATAAATTTTCAGCACTCCCATTTAACTTTTCTTGCAACAATTTAGTTTCTAAATGCTTATGCCTCTTGCAATATATATCTTCTCTATTTGGTGTGTTCATGCAAACATGCACTCCACAAAGGTTGACATGCTTATTAGAGATATTTTCATCATGACTAGAGCAATCATCATTAGTACTATGGATATTCAAGGAGTTCATACTAACAACATTGCAATCATGCTCATCATTCAAAGATTTAGTACCAAGCATTTTAATGCATTCTTCTTCTAGCACTTGAGCACAATTTTCCTTTCCATCAAACTCACGAAAGATATTAAAAAGACAAAGTGTATGAGACAAACTTAACTCCATTTTTTTGTAGTTTTCTTTTATAAACTAAACTAGTGATAAAACAAGAAACAAAAAGATTCGATTGCAAGATCTAAAGATATACCTTCAAGCGCTAACCTCCCCGGCAACGGTGCCAGAAAATTGCTTGATGTCTACTACACAACCTTCTTCTTGTAGACGCTGTTGGGCTTGCAAGTGCATAGGTTTGTAGGACAGTAGCAAATTTCACCGATCACATGAACCGGGGCTTTTCGCCGCCCGGCTCTAAGCTCTTCAGGGACGTTCTGCACTTTATCGACCTCCATCCTCAAGACATCGGACCCAACTCTATGTCTAACATATGCAACTTTCAAGTGTTCTGTGAGGTATACATTGAAGAAGAACCCATCTTGGAACTTTTCAGAGAATACTTTTACTTGAACCGCGAGAATGAATACTCCAATGGACCTAGTTTGGAACTTGGCGGGGTCTCAATCCAACGACGGAGAGACGCCATTTTTCCTTATGCACAGCCGCCAAGCCATCCCAAGGACTGGAACCAGAGATGGTTCTACTGCCAAGATACTTCTCCGGCTGATGAGAACCCTCTGCCCGGCTTTCGCGCCTTGCGTCTCGAATCCAATAATCTGCTCCCAGACAAGTTGTCAGCTGCTGATCGCAAGAAGCTCGCCCCTACCATTGCCAAAGTTAAGGCTCTGTTGGAGAACGACTTAAATGGCATTGACTTGGTCCGGTACTGGGTTGCATGGCGGATCATCCCCTTGAGCCGTCGCTTCGGTTTAATGTGCATTGATGTCTACTACACAACATTCTTCTTGTAGACGTTGTTGGGCCTGCAAGTGCACAGGTTTGTAGGACAGTAGCAAATTTCCCTCAAGTGGATGACCTAAGGTTTATCAATCCGTAGGAGGCGTAGGATGAAGACGGTCTCTCTCAAACAACCCTGCAACCAAATAACAAAGAGTCTCTTGTGTCCCCAACACACCCAATACAATGGTAAATTGTATAGGTGCACTAGTTCGGCGAAGAGATGGTGATACAAGTGCAAAATAGATAGTAGATATAGGTATTTGTAATCTGAAATAATAAAAACAGCAAGGTAACTAATGGTAAAAGTGAGCGTAAACGGTATTGCAATGATAGGAAACAAGGCCTAGGGTTCATACTTTCACTAGTGCAAGTTCTCTCAACAATAATAACATAGATAGATCATATAACAATCCCTCAACATGCAACAATGAGTCACTCCAAAGACACTAATAATAGGGAACAAACGAAGAGATTATGGTAGGGTACGAAACCACCTCAAAGTTATTCTTTCGGATCAATCTACTCAAGAGTTCGTACTAGAATAACACCTTAAGACACAAATCAACCAAAACCCTAATGTCACCTAGATACTCCATTGTCACCTCAAGTATCCGTGGGCATGATTATATGATATGCATCACACAATCTCAGATTCATCTATTCAACCAAAACAAAGTACTTCAAAGAGTTCCCCAAAGTTTCTACCGGAGAGTCAAGAACGTGTGCCAACCTCTATGCATAGGTTCATGGGCGGTACCCGCAAGTTGGTCACCAAAACATACATCAAGTGGCACATGATATCCCATTGTCACCACAGATAAGCACGGCAAGACATACATCAAGTGTTCTCATAAAAGACTCAATCAGATAAGATAACTTCAAAGGGAAACTCAATTCATCACAAGAGAGTAGAGGGGGAGAAACATCATAAGATCCAACTACAATAGCAAAGCTTGGGATACATCAAGATTGTGCCATAGAGGGAACACGAGAGAGAACACGAGAGAGAGAAAGATCAAACACATAGCTACTGGTACATACCCTCAGCTCCGAGGGTGAACTACTCCCTCCTCGTCATCGAGAGCGCCGGGAAGATGAAGATGGCCACCGGTGAAGGATCCCTCCTCCGGCAGGGTGCCGGGAAGGGCTCTCGAGAGGTTTTTGGTGGCTACAGAGGCTTGCAGCGGCGGAACTCCTGATCTATCTTGATATTTGATGGTTTTAGGGTACGTAGGCTTATATAGGCGAAAGAAGTCGGTCGGGGGGTGCTCGAGGGGTCCACGAGACAGGGGGCACGCCCAGTAGGGGGGGCACCCCCTATCTCCTGGGCTCCTCGAGTATCTTCTAACGTGGACTCCAAGTCTCTAGGATGATAATCTTCCAAAAAATCACGTTGCCGAAGGTTTCATTCCGTTTGGACTCCGTTTGATATTCCTTTTCTTCGAAATACTGAAATAGGCAATAAAACAGCAATATGGGCTGGGCCTCCGGTTAATAGGTTAGTCCCAAAAGTAATATAAAAGTGTATAATAAAGCCCATAATCATTCAAAACAGATAATAAAATAGCATGAATGGTTCATAAATTATAGATACGTTGGAGGCGTATCATACACTTACACCGGTGACACAAAAGATCCTTTGCGCCACAGTTCCGAGGAGTTATCTGATGACCTTATCAATGAGATGACAAAATCCCTTCTGAATGAGAGCCTAACAGATTGTAGCAAGGTGGGCCTAAGCCCTTTCTGCACAGCTAACCCGGCTCGAGGGGTAAGCCGACAAACTTGATTAGTTTACCTTTATATTTGATGCTTTATCTTAATTTCAACCTTTGATGATTTTCACAGGCTGATGAAAGTTATGGAAGAAAGAATATGACCATGAGGCTGCAAAAAGGGCCAGGAAGGCCAAGAAAGCCGCCAAGAAAGCTACCAAGAAGAGAGGAAAGAAGCCCAGCGCTTCTGATTTACTGCAACTGGACGACACCTCTGAGTCGGAGGTAGCCCTTGATTCTCTTGGCTCTTTTTTCAACCATCTTATTGACTCTGACTATCATCAGGATGACACGGGAACGAGCCAGGGAGTGGAAGAAGAGGTAACTATTATTTCCTCCGACTCAGAGCCTTTGTCAAGACAAAAAATCCGAAGAGTAACCCGGAAAGTAAGATTTTCACACCCCCTAGCTCATCTGGATCCTCACTTTATTTTGTAGCAACAGCAGCACGAGAGCCGGCGGCAGACTCGGATGAGCAAGGATGTGGAACTCTCCTCCGGTTTACCGAACACGCCGAGGAAGCGTCGAAATGAGGTCACTCCCAACTTGAACTCTTTTTACCCTTTGGCGGGTCTTACTCGCCAGCCACTTAATTCTTCCGACTAAAATTATCAGGAAACATCCCACTCCTCTTCCGGCGATTCAATCCAATCCAATATGCCGGCTTTCAAAAATGCTCCTGGGTAATGGCAGATTACTTACCATTTACTCATTACAATCCTTTTATACTTATAATGACCTTTATGACTCATGTAGTGGAAAAGCAAAGCCCAGCAAGAGGGAAAAGAAGAACAAGCCGGCTGAGGAGCCGAAAGTCCATGAGCCGGAGCTCCAAACCGCAACTCACGAGGCCTCTGTTCATGAACCGCCTGAGCCGGTTCTTGATATGCCAACAATGACTGTTGACCCGCCTGTTTATCAAGCCCCCGATGACTCTTTAAATCTTGAAACTTCAAGCCCTGTCAAGATAGCCAAGACACGAGATGATGATATATGGTCGGCTTGTCGCTTTTGTGTTAAGTCGGTTAATGAAAACCACGGTAAGCTTCAAATATGAGCTTATGAAAGTAAAGGTTGCATGGCCAAAAGGCAAGATAGTATCAAGAGGAAACGGAAAAACTTCAAGAAATCAAGCCAAATGTCAAAAGGCGAGGCTATGGTTCGAATACGACCAGGAAGTCGGACCAAAAGGGTTAATGGCTATGATTCGAATATGATCAGGAAGCCCCCTAATGGTTTTTGGCATTGCACCGATCAAAGGGGTACTGACAGCTATGATTCAAATACGATCAGGAAGCCCCCCGGTGACCTTGAGGTGTTGGCATTGCGCCGATCAAGAGGGTACCGACAGTTATGTTCTCTTTGGTGAATACACCTATGTTTGAACAGGAAGCCCCAAAATGACCTTGAGGTGTTGGCATTGCGCCGATCAAGAGGGTACCGACAGCTATGTTCTCTTTGGTGAATACACCTATGTTTGAACAGGAAGCCCCCAAATGACCTTGAAGCTTTTAACGACTCTGATTCGAATACGATCAGTAAGCCAGACCAAAAGGGGTTAAGCTATGATTCAAATACGATCCAGCCCCCAAATGATCTAAGTGTTTACGGCTATGGTTCGAATACGACCAGTAAGCCGGCCAAAAGGGGTTAATAGCATGATTCGAATACGACCCGCCCCCAATTGGTCTTTGAAATTATGATGACGAAGACACATGATTGTTGAAGATGAAACAACAGAGACCCTGCTTTATTATAATCATCATAATATATACATCGTCAAAAATATGTACATCATAAGAGCCAGTGGCTCAAGTGTAGTAAGGCCGGAGATGAGCAATATTCCACGGCTGGCGGGTCTCCTGCTCCGACTTACGTGAGTCCTTGTGCTCTCGAATATTGATAAGGTAGTATGACCCGTTGTTCCAGTTCTTGCTGACCACAAAGGGCCCTTCCCAAGGTGGGGATAGCTTGTGCATGTCAGTCTAATCCTGGATGAGCCGGAGCACCAAATCACCTTCCTGAAAGGTTCTGGACTTAACCCGGCGGCTATGATAACGGCGTAGGTCTTGTTGATAAATTGCCGAACGGGCTGCTGCAAGATCGCGCTTCTCATCTAACATGTCAAGTGCATCCTGACATGCTTGTTCATTATCAGCTTCAACGTAAGCCACCACGCGAGGAGAATCATGACGAATGTCACTAGGGAGAACCGCCTCGGCTCCGTAAACCATGAAGAAGGGCATGTAACCCGTAGATCTGTTGGGGGTGGTGTTGATACTCCATATCACAAAAGGTAATTCCTCCACCCAACAACCCGGCGTCCGTTGCAAAGGAACCATAAGCCGGGGTTTGATGCCTTTCAAAAAAATTTGATTGGCTCTTCCAGCTTGGCCATTGGACTGAGGGTGAGCTACTGACGAAACATCAAGTCGAATATGCTCACGTTGACAAAATTCCTTCATAGCACCCTTGGATAGATTGGTGCCATTATCAGCTATGATACTGTGGGGAAAGCCAAAGCGAAAAATCACATTTTTAATGAATTGAACCATCGTTGCCGCGTCACTCTTACTGACTGGCTCCGCTTCAACCCACTTTGTGAACTTGTCAACCGCCACCAAGAGGTGGGTCTTTTCATCCTTGGACCTGGTCGACACGTGATCTCATCGTGAAAATTCTGACAACCATCACATTTACTGACCAAATCCTCTGCATCAGCGTGAGACGTCAGCCAATAAAATCCATGACGAAAAGCTTTGGCCACAAGGGACTTTGAACCGGCATGATGACCACAATCTCCTTCATGAATCTCACGAAGAATCTCACGGCCCTCCTTAGGAGAGACGCAGCGCTGAAACATCCTAGTGACACTGCGATGGTGCAACTCGCCATTGGCAATGATCATTGACTTAAACCGCCAGGTTATCTGCCTGGCCAGAGTTTCATCCTCAGGTAACTCACCCCGGGTCATATAAGCCAAATATGGTACTGTCCAATCTGGGATAGCGTGGAGAGTCGCCACCAATTGTGCCTACGGGTCAGGAACAGCCAGATCTTCCTTTGTAAGCAACTTAACAGAAGGGTTTTGGAGAACATCCAAGAAAGTGTTAGGTGGAACCGGCTTACGCTGAGACCCCAACCGGCTCAAGGCATCAGACGCCTCATTTTTACTGCGATCAATGTGCTCCACCTGATAACCCTTGAAGTATCCAGCAATAGCATCAACTTCGCGGTGATAAGCCGCCATGAGTGGATCCTTAGGATCCCACTTGCCTGAGACTTGTTGAGCCACCAAGTTTGAGTCGCCGAAACATCTAAGTTCATCTCCTTAGCCATCCAAAGACCATGGAGCAAGGCTTCGTACTCAGCTGCATTATTAGTACAGGGAAACATCAACCATAGAACATAACAAAATTTGTCACCTCGAGGGGAAGCTAAGACAACTCCAGCCCCCGAGCCCTCCAATTGCCTGGACCCATCAAAGTGAATAGTCCAATATGTATTATCTAGCTTCTCTTCAGGCATCTGCGGTTCTGTCCAATCGTTGATGAAATCCACCAGTGCTTGAGACTTGATGGCAGTGTGAGGCACATATTTTAAACCATGAGGCCCAAGCTCAATGGCCCACTTGGCGACTCGTCCTGTGGCTTCTCTGTTTGAATAATATCTCCTAAAGGAGCAGAACTGACCATAGTGATGGGATGACCCAGAAAATATTGCTTAACCTTCCAGCTAGCCATGAACACCTCATAAATAAGCTTTTGCCAATGTGGATACCTCTGTTTGGACTCAATAAGCACCTCACTGATGTAATAAACCGGCCGCTGAACCGGATACTCCTTGCCAGCCTCCTTCCGTTCCACCACAATGGCCACACTGACGGCATGGGTTCTAGCAGCCACATATAACAACAATGGCTCCTTATCAATGGGAGCGGCAAGGACTAGCAACTCGGCTAGATGTCTCTACAAATCTTCAAACGCGTCGGTAGCAGCATCACTCCAGACAAAGTTATATGTTTTCTTCATCATCTGATACAGCGGTATAGCCTTCTCGCCCAACTGGCTTATGAACCGGCTTAAGGCAGCAATACGACCCGCCAGACGTTGAACATCATTGATACACACTGGCTTTGCCAAGGAGGTAATGGACTTAATCTTCTCCGGGTTAGCCTCAATGCCTCTGTTGGAAACTAGAAAACCCAAAAGCTTGCATGCTGGCACACCAAAAACACACTTGGCCGGGTTAAGCATCATCTTGTAGACCCAGAGATTATTGAAGGTTTCTTTTAAATCATCTATCGAAGTTTCCTTCTCTCTGGATTTCACCACAATGTCGTCCACATATGCATGAACATTGCATCCAATCTGACTGTGAAAACAATTCTGCACACATCGCTGATAAGTCGCCTGGGCACTCTTGAGCCCAAAAGGCATAGACACATAGCAGAAGGCTCCAAAGGGAGTGATGAAAGCCATCTTCTCCTGGTCCTTAACTGCCATCTTGATCTGATGATAACCAGAATAAGCATCCAAAAAACTCAAACGTGCACAACCCGCCGTGGTTATGAAGTTTTAATCAAACACAGAGAAAGATTGGAGCTTATAATGTTGCCTCCAAACGTATTCACATTTGGGTGATGTCAACAATAATAGTTCATGCTAATGTACATCCAATTGGATATATATATATATATATATATATATATATATATATATATATATATATATATATATTAGGATCACCCCACTACGAAGTGCTTGCCAAAGGATAAAATGAAAAAGGGAAAGGTGAAGATCACCTTGACTCTTGCATAAAGTAAAAGACATAAAGTGAAAGATAGGCCCTTCGCAGAGGGAAGCAGAGGTTGTCATGCGCTTTTAGGGTTGGATACACAAAATCTTAATGCGAAAGAACATCACTTTATATTGCCCCTTGTATATGGACCTTTATTATGCAGTCCGTCGCTTTTATTGCTTCCATAAAAAGTTCGTACAAAGCTTATTTTCTCCGCACTAATAAGTCATGCATATTTAGAGAGCAATTTTTATTGCTTGCACCGATGACAACTTACTTGAAGGATCTTACTCAATCCATAGGTAGTTATGGTGGACTCTCATGGCAAAACTGGGTTTAAGGATAATTGGAAGCACAAGTAGTATCTCTACTTGGTGCTAGGAATTTTGTATAGCATGAGGGGGAAAGGCAAGCTCAACATGTTTGAATGATCCATGACAATATACTTTAACTGAGATGTGAGAAAACATAACCCATTACGTTGTCTTCCTTGTCCAACATCAACTCTTTAGCATGTCATACATAATGAGTGCTCACAATTATAAAATATGTCTATGATAATATATTTATATGTGAAATCTATCTTCCTTCAATATTATTTCATGAATTGTTCAAATGACCAATACAATGCTTGCTAACCGTCAATAAATTTACAACCTCTACCTCTTAGGTGTGAAGTCATTACTCCCCATGGGATAAACAAAAGAGACATATATAATTTCAGATTTATGACATTCAACTCATTCAACCATTTACTCATAGGATATAAGTGAAGAACACAAGTAAATGACAAACTACTCCAAAAAGATATAAGTGAAGATCAATGAGTAGCTAAATAATTATGCAACTATGTGAAGACTCTCTCTCATTTCAGAATTTCAGACCTTGGTATTGTATTCAAGCAGCAAGAAAAACAAAATAAAATGGCATTGCAAGGATAGCACAACTCATGTGAAGAAGCAAAAACTTAGGCTCAACCGATACTAACCGATAGTTGTTGAAGAAGAAAGGTGGGATGCCTACCGGGGCATCCCTTGAAATATTATCTTGGGGTGCCTTGGGCATCCCCAAGCTTGAACTTTTGTGTCTCCTTAATTCCTCTCATATCATGGTTTCTCTTTTTATCAAAAGCTTCATTCACAACAAACTCAACAAGAACTCGTGAGATAGGTTAGTATAAACCAATGCAAAACCATATCATCCTCTACTGTAACAAATCACTAAAATTATTATTCAACATTGCATACTAAATGCCTCTGCATATTTAATACTCCTATCCTCAAATAGAATCATTAAACAAGCAAACATATGCGAACAATGTAAACATAACAGCAATCTATCAAAACAGTATAGTCTGTAAAGAATGCAAGATTCATCATACTTCCCTAACTCCAAAAATTATGAGAGAAAATTCCCACTGTAATACATTTATCAGAGCTCAGTATGCAAAAATATTCAACATTATACCATTCTCTGAATTTTCTAGGGAATTTTTGCAACAGCGGTAAACTTTCTGTTTTCAAACAGCAACATGTATACTAGCAAAATAAGCATGGCAAAGGCTATCCTTGACTTTTTTATTGAAACTGAAGATGCAAAACATTAATATAAATAACAGCAAGCAAAAACTAACAAAATAAAATGACGCTCCAAGCAAAACACATATCATGTGGCGAATAAAAATATAGCTCCAAGTAAAGTTACCGATGAACAAAGACGAAAGAGGGGATGCCTTCCGGGGCATCCCCAAGCTTAGTTGCTTGGTTGTCCTTGAATATTACCTTGGGGTGCCTTGGGCATCCCCAAGCTTAGGCTCTTTCCACTCCTTATTCCATAGTCCATCGAATCTCCACCCAAAACTTGAAAACTTCAACCACACAAAACTCAAACAAAACTCGTAAGCTCCGTTAGTATAAGAAAAAAAAACCACCACTTAGGTACTGTAATTAACTCATTCTAAATTAATATTGGTGTAATATATACTATATTCTAACTTCTCTATGGTTCATACCCTCCGATACTACTCATAGATTTATCAAAATAAGCAAACAACACATAGAAATCAGAATCTGTCAAAAACAGAACAGTCTGTAGTAATCTGTATCAAACGTGTACTTCTGTAACTCAAACAATTCTGAAATAAATTTCTGGACCTGAGGAATTTGTCTATTAATCATCTGCAAAAAGAATCAACCTAAAAGCACTCTTCAGTAAAAAAAAAGGCAGCTAATCTCGTGAGTGCAAAAGTTTCTGTTTTTTACAGCAAGATCACATAAACTTCACCCAAGTCTTCCCAAAGGTTCTACTTGGCACTTTATTGAAACAAAAGCTATAAAACATGATTAATACAGTAGAATAATCATGTGTACACACAAAAACAGTAAGTATAAATATTGGGTTGTCTCCCAACAAGCACTTTTCTTTAATGCCTTTCTAGCTAGGCATGATGATGGCAATGATGCTCACATAAAAGATAAGAATTGAAACATAAAGAGAGCATCATGAAGAATGTGACTAGCACATTTAAGTCTAACCCACTTCCTATGCATAGGTATTTTGTGAGCAAACAACTTATGGGAACAATAATCAACTAGCATAGGAAGACAAAATAAGCATAGCTTCAAGAATTTCAACACATAGAGAGGAAACTTGATATTATTGCAATTCCTACAAGCATATGTTCCTCTCTCATAATAATTTTCAGTAGCATCATGAATGAATTCAACAATATAACCAGCATCTAAAGAATTCTTATCATGATCTACAAGCATAGAAAATTTATTACTCTCCACATAAGCAAAATTCTTCTCATTCAGAATAGTGGGAGTATCATAAGAGACTTCAACACTAAAAAGTGTTTCCACATTAAAAGAGTAATGTTCAGAAAAAGGGTAATCATAATCATGACAAGATTTATAAATATAATCATCACTACTTTTTATAGCATAAGTTTCATCACAATAATCATCATAAGTAGCAACTTCGGTCTCATCATAATCGATTGAAACCTCTCCCAAGATAGTGGAATTACTAAATAAAGTTGACACTCTTCCAAATCCACTTTTGTATTCATCACAATAAAATTCAACATCCTCCAAAATAGTGGGAGCACTACTTCCTAAAGTTGACACTCTTCCAAACCCACTTTCATCAATATAATCATCATAGGTACAAGGCATGCTATCATCATAACAACTTTGCATATCAAAACTTGGGATGCTAAAAATATTATCTTCATTAAACATAGCATCCCCAAGCTTGGGACAATCATTAATTTCAGCAAATATATTCTCAAATATTTCATACTCATCAAACATAGCTTCCCCAAGCTCGGGCCCTTTCATATCATAAGCATAATCACTCTCATCATTAAAAATATGGATAGCACCAATAGTAAAGCAATTATCATCATCACAATGAGTAGTAGGAGCAACATAATTTGGGAGGGATACCTTTTTACCTTTGCTGCCCCTTCTCTTCCTTTTCTTCTTCACATTATGTGTGGGTTCAACCTTCTGTATTGATGGGATTGGTTGAATAGAAAGCTCCTCCTCGTTACCTGAATCATCATAAGAAATAATAGGAGGAGGTTGGGAAATCTCTTCCCTTTCATTAGTATTCTCTTAATCTTCTATTTGCTTTCTTTACTTTAGGTAATTGGCAATATAAGGATTTTCAATGCAATTCACCATACAATACAAATAAATCTTCTTTAGATCAATATCAAGGAATTTCTTAAGGGAAAAATCTGGAAGATCCTTAGTTAAACGTTTCAATTCTTCATAACCCAAAAGCAAACTAAGTTCATTATAATGTGCAAGGGAAATCAAATCATCACAATTTTTGGACATGATTCGATCATGAAATAATTCGCATATGAGATGTAAATGACCACGTTCATTGCAAAGTTCACAAGTACGGCAAAGGAAATATAAATTTTCAGCACTCCCATTTAACTTTTCTTGCAACAATTTAGTTTCTAAATGCTTATGCCTCTTGCAATATATATCTTCTCTATTTGGTGTGTTCATGCAAACATGCACTCCACAAAGGTTGACATGCTTATTAGAGATATTTTCATCATGACTAGAGCAATCATCATTAGTACTATGGATATTCAAGGAGTTCATACTAACAACATTGCAATCATGCTCATCATTCAAAGATTTAGTACCAAGCATTTTAATGCATTCTTCTTCTAGCACTTGAGCACAATTTTCCTTTCCATCAAACTCACGAAAGATATTAAAAAGACAAAGTGTATGAGACAAACTTAACTCCATTTTTTTGTAGTTTTCTTTTATAAACTAAACTAGTGATAAAACAAGAAACAAAAAGATTCGATTGCAAGATCTAAAGATATACCTTCAAGCGCTAACCTCCCCGGCAACGGTGCCAGAAAATTGCTTGATGTCTACTACACAACCTTCTTCTTGTAGACGTTGTTGGGCTTGCAAGTGCATAGGTTTGTAGGACAGTAGCAAATTTCACTGATCACATGAACCGGGGCTTTTCGCCGCCCGGCTCTAAGCTCTTCAGGGACGTTCTGCACTTTATCGACCTCCATCCTCAAGACATCGGACCCAACTCTATGTCTAACATATGCAACTTTCAAGTGTTCTGTGAGGTATACATTGAAGAAGAACCCATCTTGGAACTTTTCAGAGAATACTTTTACTTGAACCGCGAGAATGAATACTCCAATGGACCTAGTTTGGAACTTGGCGGGGTCTCAATCCAACGACGGAGAGACGCCATTTTTCCTTATGCACAGCCGCCAAGCCATCCCAAGGACTGGAACCAGAGATGGTTCTACTGCCAAGATACTTCTCCGGCTGATGAGAACCCTCTGCCCGGCTTTCGCGCCTTGCGTCTCGAATCCAATAATCTGCTCCCAGACAAGTTGTCAGCTGCTGATCGCAAGAAGCTCGCCCCTACAATTGCCAAAGTCAAGGCTCTGTTGGAGAACGACTTAAATGGCATTGACTTGGCCCGGTACTGGGTTGCATGGCGGATCATCCCCTTGAGCCGTCGCTTCGGTTTAATGTGCATTGATGTCTACTACACAACCTTCTTCTTGTAGACGTTGTTGGGCCTGCAAGTGCACAGGTTTGTAGGACAGTAGCAAATTTCCCTCAAGTGGATGACCTAAGGTTTATCAATCCGTAGGAGGCGTAGGATGAAGACGGTCTCTCTCAAACAACCCTGCAACCAAATAACAAAGAGTCTCTTGTGTCCCCAACACACCCAATACAATGGTAAATTGTATAGGTGCACTAGTTCGGCGAAGAGATGGTGATACAAGTGCAAAATAGATAGTAGATATAGGTATTTGTAATCTGAAATAATAAAAACAGCAAGGTAACTAATGGTAAAAGTGAGCGTAAACGGTATTGCAATGATAGGAAACAAGGCCTAGGGTTCATACTTTCACTAGTGCAAGTTCTCTCAACAATAATAACATAGATAGATCATATAACAATCCCTCAACATGCAACAATGAGTCACTCCAAAGACACTAATAATAGGGAACAAACGAAGAGATTATGGTAGGGTACGAAACCACCTCAAAGTTATTCTTTCGGATCAATCTACTCAAGAGTTCGTACTAGAATAACACCTTAAGACACAAATCAACCAAAACCCTAATGACACCTAGATACTTCATTGTCACCTCAAGTATCCGTGGGCATGATTATATGATATGCATCACACAATCTCAGATTCATCTATTCAACCAAAACAAAGTACTTCAAAGAGTTCCCCAAAGTTTCTACCGGAGAGTCAAGAACGTGTGCCAACCTCTATGCATAGGTTCATGGGCGGAACCCGCAAGTTGGTCACCAAAACATACATCAAGTGGCACATGATATCCCATTGTCACCACAGATAAGCACGGCAAGACATACATCAAGTGTTCTCATAAAAGACTCAATCAGATAAGATAACTTCAAAGGGAAAACTCAATTCATCACAAGAGAGTAGAGGGGGAGAAACATCATAAGATCCAACTAAAGTAGCAAAGCTCGGGATACATCAAGATTGTGCCATAGAGGGAACACGAGAGAGAACACGAGAGAGAGAAAGATCAAACACATAGCTACTGGTACATACCCTCAGCTCCGAGGGTGAACTACTCCCTCCTCGTCATCGAGAGCGCCGGGAAGATAAAGATGGCCACCGGTGAAGGATCCCTCCTCCGGCAGGGTGCCGGGAAGGGCTCTCGAGAGGTTTTTGGTGGCTACAGAGGCTTGCAGCGGCGGAACTCCTGATCTATCTTGATATTTGATGGTTTTAGGGTACGTAGGCTTATATAGGCGAAAGAAGTCAGTCGGGGGGTGCTCGAGGGGTCCACGAGACAGGGGGCACGCCCAGTAGGGGGGCACCCCCTATCTCCTGGGCTCCTCGAGTATCTTCTAACGTGGACTCCAAGTCTCTAGGATGATAATCTTCCAAAAAATCACGTTGCTGAAGGTTTATTCCGTTTGGACTCCGTTTGATATTCCTTTTCTTCGAAATACTGAAACAGGCAATAAAACAGCAATATGGGCTGGGCCTCCGGTTAATAGGTTAGTCCCAAAAGTAATATAAAAGTGTATAATAAAGCCCATAATCATTCAAAACAGATAATAAAATAGCATGAATGGTTCATAAATTATAGATACGTTGGAGGCGTATCATACACTTACACCGGTGACACAAAAGATCCTTTGCGCCACAGTTCCGAGGAGTTATCTGATGACCTTATCAATGAGATGACAAAATCCCTTCTGAATGAGAGCCTAACAGATTGTAGCAAGGTGGGCCTAAGCCCTTTCTGCACAGCTAACCCGGCTCGAGGGGTAAGCCGCCAAACTTGATTAGTTTACCTTTATATTTGATGCTTTATCTTAATTTCAACCTTTGATGATTTTCACAGGCTGATGAAAGTTTTGGAAGAAAGAATATGACCATGAAGCTGCAAAAAGGGCCAGGAAGGCCAAGAAAGCCGCCAAGAAAGCTACCAAGAAGAGAGGAAAGAAGCCCGGCGCTTCTAATTTACTGCAACTGGACGACACCTCTGAGTCGGAGGTAGCCCTTGATTCTCTTGGCTCTTTTTTCAACCATCTTATTGACACTGACTATCATCAGGATGACACGGGAACGAGCCAGGGAGTGGAAGAAGAGGTAACTATTATTTCCTCCGGCTCAGAGCCTTTGTCAAGACAAAAAATCCGAAGAGTAACCCGGAAAGTAAGATTTTCACACCCCCTAGCTCATCTGGATCCTCACTTTATTTTGTAGCAACAGCAGCACGAGAGCCGGCGGCAGACTCGGATGAGCAAGGATGTGGAACTCTCCTCTGGTTTACCGAACACGCCGAGGAAGCGTCGAAATGAGGTCACTCCCAACTTGAACTCTTTTTACCCTTTGGCGGGTCTTACTCGCCAGCCACTTAATTCTTCCGACTAAAATTATCAGGAAACATCCCACTCCTCTTCCGGCGATTCAATCCAATCCAATATGCCGGCTTTCAAAAATGCTCCTGGGTAATGGCAGATTACTTACCATTTACTCATTACAATCCTTTTATACTTATAATGACCTTTATGACTCATGTAGTGGAAAAGCAAAGCCCAGCAAGAGGGCAAAGAAGAACAAGCCGGCTGAGGAGCCGAAAGTCCATGAGCCGGAGCTCCAAACCGCAACTCACGAGGCCTCTGTTCATGAACCGCCTGAGCCGGTTCTTGATATGCCAACAATGACTGTTGACCCGCCTGTTTATCAAGCCCCCGATGACTCTTTAAATCTTGAAACTTCAAGCCCTGTCAAGATAGCCAAGACACGAGATGATGATGTAGAAATCACCAAGACTGGCTTTACTGAACCGGGGAGACCTACTGTATTGGCCAAGCATTCTGCTAAGGAAGAACATGCTGAACCATGCAAAGTATGATTTGATGTTGCCAACTATGCTCAACTGGGCATTGATGAACTATACTCTGGCTTTCTCAGCCAAGTACACAGCAGCCGTGACCTTGAGGTGGACATGGTGAAGCAAATGCACCACAAATTTGAGGTATGATCTCTTCCACTCTTAAGTTATGCATATCCTGCCAGCCCCCAAGTTTACTACTTATTTTTAATATGTTGTAGACTTGATCACCATGAATAACAACCTGTGTAACAATCCTTTCAAAACCCGGTTTAAAGTTGTGTAGTTCTCATGAGCTGGCTATAGCCGGTTGTAGACAAGCAACATGCATTAGCCCCCAAGTGCCAAGTGCTCTTGCTTGCAAAGTGCTTGGGACTTATTTTCATAAGACGCCACATAAATAGAGCTTTCGATAGACATTAGCCCCCAAGTGCCAAGTGTTGTTTCTTGCAAAAGGCTTGGGACTTGATATGTTGAACTAACGTTAAATTGTGACTTTAATCATGTGTATGTACAGACCACCACTGCTGAACTTCAATCAGAGCTGTCTGACTTGAAGACCCGTCTGGAGCTGCAAGAGGCTGAGACCCAGAAGGCGAACTCAAAGTTTGAATATAGTGTGGGTGAAGCAGAAAAACTGAGAACCGGCTTTGAAGCTGAAAAAAGTGCATGGGTTGAAGAAAAGATTGCTTTGACCCAACAGGCAGAAAAAGCAGAGGTGGCTCTCAAGGACGCCAGCACTGAACTTACCGGCTTAAAATGCCATGTGTCTCAGATGGTGTCTGCTACCTTTGGTAAGTCGCCTGATGACTAAACAAATTTTGAATATCCTCCTTGACGATATTATCTGCTGTTAACCCATCTGATGATCACTTTGTAGGCCCTCGAAGCACCAATCTGAACCAAGATATGTTGGTGAAGTTGAATGCAGTTTACACATTGGTGGAGCAACTTTACACTAGTGCTCAGTGCGCTTTGGCCACAATTGCTCCGTCCAATGAAGCCCCCACACTCTTGGTTGACGTGCTAAGGAAGCTCTCTATGCTGCCCCAGCGGTTTAATGAAATGAAGCGATCATCTGCGAGAGCCGGAGCCGTGACTGCCTTGAGCCGGGCCAAAGCATGGCTACCGGAATTAGATCCGGCCGACATCTCTATCGGGTATCCAAGTCTCAAGGAGGACGGCACTCTGTTTGAACAGAAGGACTTTGCTGCTTGCGTGAAGGAGATACGTCCGCTGGCCAGCCTGATTGCTAACGAGACACACCTCACAAGTAGCATCCGGCTTATGATGTGGGAAATTAGAAGATGCCAACACCGTCTTATAAAGTGACAGGCCTGATCCCCCCAATCCGTAAGCACAACTTTGCCCCTGAAGTTGACCCATCCAAGCTAATTGATGATGAAGCTGAGTTCCAAGCTTTTAGTGGCATTGACTGGTCGCCATCAACCTTTCAAGACGTAGAACGGGACAAAGAAGCAGAGAGGGTTGACCCAGAAGCATCAGGCCAGCAAGAAGATTGATCCACCGGGTGGTTCATATGTATGGCCTTCTGAAAAACAATTAAGCATTTGGACTCTGGGAGTCATGTAATAGGGTAGCAACAACTTTGCTCTGCTGTGCCATCGCGCACGTTTTGTGTTATGCTCCATACTGTTAAACCGCCACCTGAGACTTTATGATTTTTGAGTGTTGTAGAAAAAATTTCAACTTTATCCTGCACACAAGTAAATCAAAAGAGATCCTTGTGATATGTAATTGCGCTGCCGGTTTACGATACTTGTGTAGTAAGGGTGAACACCCAAAGCTTTTTAGAAGCCAATAAGTCCAAGTGCTAGATATCATCATATATGGTCGGCTTGTCGCTTTTGTGTTAAGTCGGGTAATGAAAACCACGGTAAGCTTCAAATATGAGCTTATGAAAGTAAAGGTTGCATGGCCAAAAGGCAAGATAGTATCAAGAGGAAACGGAAAAACTTCAAGAAATCAAGCCAAATGTCAAAAGGCGAGGCTATGGTTCGAATACGACCAGGAAGTCGGACCAAAAGGGTTAATGGCTATGATTCGAATATGATCAGGAAGCCCCCTAATGGTTTTTGGCATTGCACCGATCAAAGGGGTACTGACAGCTATGATTCAAATACGATCAGGAAGCCCCCCGGTGACCTTGAGGTGTTGGCATTGCGCCGATCAAGAGGGTACCGACAGTTATGTTCTCTTTGGTGAATACACCTATGTTTGAACAGGAAGCCCCAAAATGACCTTGAGGTGTTGGCATTGCGCCGATCAAGAGGGTACCGACAGCTATGTTCTCTTTGGTGAATACACCTATGTTTGAACAGGAAGCCCCCAAATGACCTTGAAGCTTTTAACGACTCTGATTCGAATACGATCAGTAAGCCAGACCAAAAGGGGTTAAACTATGATTCAAATACGATCCAGCCCCCAAATGATCTAAGTGTTTATGGCTATGGTTCGAATACGACCAGTAAGCCGGCCAAAAGGGGTTAATAGCATGATTCGAATACGACCTGCCCCCAATTGGTCTTTGAAATTATGATGACGAAGACACATGATTGTTGAAGATGAAACAACAGAGACCCTGCTTTATTATAATCATCATAATATATACATCGTCAAAAATATGTACATCATAAGAGCCGGTGGCTCAAGTGTAGTAAGGCCGAAGATGAGCAATATTCCACGGCTGGCGGGTCTCCTGCTCCGACTTACGTGAGTCCTTGTGCTCTCGAATATTGATAAGGTAGTATGACCCGTTGTTCCAGTTCTTGCTGACCACAAAGGGCCCTTCCCAAGGTGGGGATAGCTTGTGCATGTCAGTCTGATCCTGGATGAGCCGGAGCACCAAATCACCTTCCTGAAAGGTTCTGGACTTAACCCGGCGGCTATGATAACGGCGTAGGTCTTGTTGATAAATTGCCAAACGGGCTGCTGCAAGATCGTGCTTCTCATCTAACATGTCAAGTGCATCCTGACATGCTTGTTCATTATCAGCTTCAACGTAAGCCACCACGCGAGGAGAATCATGACGAATGTCACTAGGGAGAACCGCCTCGGCTCCGTAAACCATGAAGAAGGGCATGTAACCCGTAGATCTGTTGGGGGTGGTGTTGATACTCCATATCACAGAAGGTAATTCCTCCACCCAACAACCCGGCGTCCGTTGCAAAGGAACCATAAGCCGGGGTTTGATGCCTTTCAAAAAAATTTGATTGGCTCTTTCAGCTTGGCCATTGGACTGAGGGTGAGCTACTGACGAAACATCAAGTCGAATATGCTCACGTTGACAAAATTCCTTCATAGCACCCTTGGATAGATTGGTGCCATTATCAGCTATGATACTGTGGGGAAAGCCAAAGCGAAAAATCACATTTTTAATGAATTGAACCGTCGTTGCCGCGTCACTCTTACTGACCGGCTCTGCTTCAACCCACTTTGTGAACTTGTCAACCGCCACCAAGAGGTGGGTCTTTTCATCCTTGGACCTCGTCGACACGTGATCTCATCATGAAAATTCTGACAACCATCACATTTACTGACCAAATCCTCTGCATCAGCGTGAGACGTCAGCCAATAAAATCCATGACGAAAAGCTTTGGCCACAAGGGACTTTGAACCGGCATGATGACCATAATCTCCTTCATGAATCTCACAAAGAATCTCACGGCCCTCCTTAGGAGAGACGCAGCGCTGAAACATCCTAGTGACACTGCGATGGTGCAACTCGCCATTGGCAATGATCATTGACTTAGACCGCCAGGTTATCTGCCTGGCCAGAGTTTCATCCTCAGGTAACTCACCCCGGGTCATATAAGCCAAATATGGTACTGTCCAATCTGGGATAGCGTGGAGAGTCGCCACCAATTGTGCCTACGGGTCAGGAACAGCCAGATCTTCCTTTGTAAGCAACTTAACAGAAGGGTTTTGGAGAACATCCAAGAAAGTGTTAGGTGGAACCGGCTTACGCTGAGACCCCAACCGGCTCAAGGCATCAGACGCCTCATTTTTACTGCGATCAATGTGCTCCACCTGATAACCCTTGAAGTATCCAGCAATAGCATCAACTTCGCGGTGATAAGCCGCCATGAGTGGATCCTTAGGATCCCACTTGCCTGAGACTTGTTGAGCCACCAAGTTTGAGTCGCCGAAACATCTAAGTTCATCTCCTTAGCCATCCAAAGACCATGGAGCAAGGCTTCGTACTCAGCTGCATTATTAGTACAGGGAAACATCAACCATAGAACATAACAAAATTTGTCACCTCGAGGGGAAGCTAAGACAACTCCAGCCCCCGAGCCCTCCAATTGCCTGGACCCATCAAAGTGAATAGTCCAATATGTATTATCTAGCTTCTCTTCAGGCATCTGCGGTTCTGTCCAATCGTTGATGAAATCCACCAGTGCTTGAGACTTGATGGCAGTGTGAGGCACATATTTTAAACCATGAGGCCCAAGCTCAATGGCCCACTTGGCGACTCGTCCTGTGGCTTCTCTGTTTGAATAATATCTCCTAAAGGAGCAGAACTGACCATAGTGATGGGATGACCCAGAAAATATTGCTTAACCTTCCAGCTAGCCATGAACACCTCATAAATAAGCTTTTGCCAATGTGGATACCTCTGTTTGGACTCAATAAGCACCTCACTGATGTAATAAACCGGCCGCTGAACCGGATACTCCTTGCCAGCCTCCTTCCGTTCCACCACAATGGCCACACTGACGGCATGGGTTCTAGCAGCCACATATAACAACAATGGCTCCTTATCAATGGGAGCGGCAAGGACTAGCAACTCGGCTAGATGTCTCTTCAAATCTTCAAACGCGTCGGTAGCAGCATCACTCCAGACAAAGTTATATGTTTTCTTCATCATCTGATACAGCGGTATAGCCTTCTCGCCCAACTGGCTTATGAACCGGCTTAAGGCAGCAATACGACCCGCCAGACGTTGAACATCATTGATACACACTGGCTTTGCCAAGGAGGTAATGGACTTAATCTTCTCCGGGTTAGCCTCAATGCCTCTGTTGGAAACTAGAAAACCCAAAAGCTTGCATGCTGGCACACCAAAAACACACTTGGCCGGGTTAAGCATCATCTTGTAGACCCAGAGATTATTGAAGGTTTCTTTTAAATCATCTATCGAAGTTTCCTTCTCTCTGGATTTCACCACAATGTCGTCCACATATGCATGAACATTGCATCCAATCTGACTGTGAAAACAATTCTGCACACATCGCTGATAAGTCGCCTGGGCACTCTTGAGCCCAAAAGGCATAGACACATAGCAGAAGGCTCCAAAGGGAGTGATGAAAGCCATCTTCTCCTGGTCCTTAACTGCCATCTTGATCTGATGATAACCAGAATAAGCATCCAAAAAACTCAAACGTGCACAACCCGCCGTAGCATCAATGATTTGATCAATACGAGGGAGAGCAAAAGGATCAGCCGGACAAGCCTTGTTTAAGTCCGTGTAATCCACACACATACGCCAAGTGCCATTCTTTTTAAGCACTAGCACCGGGTTAGCCAACCACTCTGGATGAAAAACTTCAACAATGAACCCGGCCGCCAAGAGCCGGGCCACTTCTTCACCAATGGCCTTACGTCTCTCTTCATTAAAATGACGAAGGAATTGCTTGACCGGTTTAAACTTCGGATCAATATTGAGAGTGTGCTCAGCGAGTTCCCTCGGTACACCCGGCATGTCAGAAGGTTTCCATGCAAAGATGTCCCGGTTCTAACGGATGAACTCGATGAGCGCGCTTTCCTATTTTGGATCCAAGTTAGCACTGATACTGAACTGCTTGGATGAGTCGCAAGGAACAAAATCAACCAGCTTGGTGTCATCGGTCGACTTAAACTTTAGCATCGGATCATTCTTTGTAGTTGGCTTTTTCAAAGATGTCATATCCGCGGGCTCAACATTATCCTTGTAAAACTTCAACTCTTCTATTGCGCAGACAGACTCAGCATAAGCAGCATCACCTTCTTCACACTCCAGGGCTATCTTCCGACTCCCATGCACTGTGATGGTCCCTTTATAACCCAGCATCTTGAGCTGCAGGTAAACATAACACGGCCGCGCCATGAACTTGGGCATAAGCCGGCCGTCCAAACAGAGCGTGGTACGGGCTCTTGATTTTAACCACTTCAAAGGTTAACTTCTCAGCCCTGGAATCATGCTCATCTCCAAAGGCCACCTCTAGCTCGATCCTGCCCACCGGGTACGCCGACTTACTATGCACCACTCCATGGAAAACAGTGTCGGATGTCTTAAGATTTTTATCAGTTAATCCCATGCGATGGAAAGTCTCGTAATAAAGGATGTTGATGCTACTGCCTCCATCCATGAGCACTTTAGTGAACTTGTATCCACCAACTTGAGGCGCCACCACCCAAGCTAGGTGACCCGGATTGTCAACCCGGGGAGGGTGATCCGCTCCATAGAATGGGCTGCTCGTACCATCTTAAGTAACGAGGACCCACTGGCTTAACGGTGTTCACGGCCCGCTTGTGGAGCTTCTGGTCCCACTCGCACAAATTTGTGGTGAAAACATGATACTGCCCACTATTCAGCTGCTTCGGATTGCTCTGAAACCCAGATTGTTGCTGCTGCTGACCTCCCTGGCCGGATTGGTGATTGTAACCACTCTAATTACCTTGATTAAAACCGCCCTGATTACCTTGGGGGCCCTAGAAGTTGGAATTAGAACCGCCACCTCCATAACCTGGGCCATGGAAACCGCCGCTGCCTGAGCCGCCGCCCAGCCCTTAATTGTCGTCAAATGAGTTAGAATTTTTAAAAGCCCTCATAATTGTACAATCTTTCCAAAGGTGAGTAGCTGGCTTCTCCCGTGAGCCATGCTTTGGACAAGGCTCATTTAGCAACTGTTCAAGAGTAGGGCCTGATCCGCCGGCCCGAGGAGGCGGCCTTCCCTTACGACATTGAGTATTGCCCTATGCATTGGTGTTAGCCACAAACTCTGAACTACCATCCGCCTTGCGTTTACCGTTGCCCCCCTAGTTCGCCGGGTTAGGCTGCTGACCCTTGGTGTTGCCGTTCTTTTTTTCCTTCCTTGTCTTTTCATCATCAGACTCGAGGTCCTTGATACTATCAAAGTCGGCATATTTGATTAGAGCCGCCATCATCTGGCCCATATCATTACAATCGCGCTTGAGCCGCCCCAGCTTCTGTTTCAGAGGCAAAAAACGGCAATTTTTCTCCAACATTAAGACCGCAGAGCCGGCATTCATGTTATCAGATGAATGTATGATAGCTTTGACCCGTCGCACCCAATGGGTCGTTGATT
Source organism: Triticum aestivum (assembly GCF_018294505.1). Taxonomy (NCBI): domain Eukaryota; kingdom Viridiplantae; phylum Streptophyta; class Magnoliopsida; order Poales; family Poaceae; genus Triticum; species Triticum aestivum. The sequence continues at coordinate 293,517,210 of NC_057807.1, forward strand.
CACCCTCCTCTTGATTGCAAGTAGCCAAATCCACAATCGACATGGGCTGCTTGCATATGTCCTTAAAGTTCTGGATAAACCGGGCCTTTAACTCTGCCCATGAACCGATGGAATTAGCATGTAGCCCTTTTAACCAAGTACGGGTCGTTTCATCCAGCATCATGGTGAAATACTTGGCACACGCAGCGTCGCTGACTTCCAATAACTCCATGGCCATCTCATAACTTTCAATCCACGCCTCAGGGGGTAAGTCGGTTGTGTAATTAGGCACCTTTCGAGGTCCTAAAATCCTTGGGCAAACGCTCATTACGCAGAGCCGACGCCAGACAGAGTACACCTATAGATCTGGAGGTCACGCCTACTTCAACCGAAGTCGTTGGATAAACCGGAAGGGGCTGGTGAGCCACCTGCTAAGCCGCCCGCTCGGCTTCTTGACGCATTCTGTCCTGATCAACCAAGTTAAGAGCTCCATCATGCGCCGGGTCATGCCCACACGACTGGACACGACGTTGGGCGTTGCTTGACACGGCTGGTGAATCCATGTGCCTGCTATAACTCCGGCTTGGGCGAGGGGTCGAATGAATCATGTCTCGACTATAAGAATACGCCTCCTGCTGCGCCAATGCTGTCTGAAGAAGTTCTCTGACCCTTCGTGTTTCAACCGCCGTCGGAGAGTCGCCATCCACCGGGAGAGCCGCCAATCGTGTCGCCGCAGCGATCATGTTCTCCAAAGGATTAGAGTAATGACCCGGTGGTGTCGGTACATGCTGAGGTGGAGCAGTATTCAGACGAGGGGGTTCTGTCACGCGCGGTTGAACCGGTGTCCCGGCCCCGGGCACCGCAGCCCGGTTTATCTCTGGCGGGTTACTGGGCCCTGCACCGGGCGTGCGGAAGAGGTTTCTAGGCTCATAAATCGTAGGTATACTGGACTGGTGCCTTCTCCTCATGATCTCATTTGACGCGTTCTGATCCATCGTAAGCTGGAAAGCCTCCGACTGAATTCGCTGGGCTTGAGCATCCAAGGTCGCCCGCTCTGAGGCTATCCTGACGTCCTCAGCTGCCAGGTCTTCCTTGGCTAGCGCTATCTCATCACGTAACTTTGCCACCTCCGCATCATGTTGAGCTTGATTCACCGGCCTGACCACGACTATTAACAGAGCTGTCAATTTATCTAGTAAAGCCATAAAAACTTGAGCCGGCGGGCATGCAGGGCCTCCTGCCCCGGCTGCCGTCACCGCTGCTGACCCGGAAGTCATTGTTGTCGCAGCTGTAGATTTTTGCCCCGGTTGCGTGCCAGTCATGAAGATCCCGACTCTGTTTGGCAGCTCAAAGGGGTCCGGAATACTGTTGCCATCGAAATAGCCCACAAGCCCACCATCTTGCAGTTGATACAACGAATCGGTCTCGCCTGTGGACTATTCGTCGTTAGAGTAGATGGCCGTCTCACCCTCAGACATAGATCCTTCATCAAATCCCCCTCCATGGATGCATCCCACAAAGGCATGTTTCACGGCGGGCTGAGCTCGGGCGGGTCTCGCACGCTGAGCCATCTCGACGATGTCGGTGCAGATGTCCGGCTCAGGCCCAACTCGTCGATATTGCCGATGAAGACATGGATTCCGCCGAAGGGGACCCGGTACCCGTACTCAATTGAGCCGGCCTCGGGGGCCCAGCCTGCATTGTCGATGTAGAGTGTAACACCCCGGTGTAATGATGCTACAGTAACCCCTGGGGTTAAGTTAATCTTTTTGCTAAACATGTGCCTGATCATTATTGTCTCATGTTCTTTCACATTCCAGTTGAATTCAAATTCAAATTTTGTCTGAAATTCAAAATGCTCAGACATGAAAACAAAAATGTTCATCATGTGCAGAATAATCCACAACTACTATTGGTGGTGAACCAACATTTTTGCAAAAAGGTTTGAGTGGCCTAAGCTACTTCAAACAGTGGCCTAAGAAATAAATTAAATGCCTTTTTAATTTATGAAAATGGCAAACTATTTCTAAAGCCTCACAATCTTTTTTTGGCAGTGCCTAATAATTCTTTGAGATTATTTTGTCCAATGGCATAATTTTTTGCAAAGTCTTTATTGGCTAAAAGAAAAAGAAAAGAAAATGCAAAAGCTGTTTAAAAAAAAGGAAAGGAAAACCCCCCTGCCCCTGGGCCTAAGGCCGCAGAGACAGGCCCAGCTGGCCGTCGGCCCATCCCAGCCGGCCCACTCCCCCTTTCCTGTCGCTCTCCCCCCTCCTCCTGTTCCTCCGACCGGGCGAGGCAGAGCGCGCCCGTCCCCGCCGGACCCGCCTCGCCGGCATCGCCCGAGCGAGGGGTTAAGGCTTGTGCCTCCTCGCCTCCTCGATCCCCGCCTCCACTTGCACCACCCACTCCACCTGCTCTTTCCCCCACCCTGTCTCGCTCGCCCGCCTCTCCCGAGCGCGCTCGCCGCCGTTCTCCGTCGTCACCGCGGCCATAGCCACCGCCTCGCTCCGCCGTCTTGTCGTGAAGCTCCGTCGGGGTCGACTCCGTCGTCTGGTGCCCCCAGGTGGAGCTGGGAAGCACCGCTGACGTCGCACGAGCTCGTCCCCTTCCGCCCTTGTCGCCGGCGAGATCCCTCGAATTCCGGCTTCCCCTGCGCTCCTAAACTACCAAGGGCCATCGGCGTGCCGCTCGGTGAGCTCTCCTACCTTCGCCCTCTCCTTGCCTACTTGGCGCGCCCCCTAGCTGTGTGACGCCCCCGATTTAATCGTACACTAATCATGCACGCAAATGTGTACGATCAAGATCAGGGACTCACGGGAAGATATCACAACATAACTCTACAAATAAAATAAGTCATACAAGCATCATAATACAAGCCAGGGGCCTCGAGGGCTCGAATACAAGTGCTCGATCATAGACGAGTCAGCGGAAGCATCAATATCTGAGTACCGACATAAGTTAAACAAGTTTGCCTTAAGAAGGCTAGCACAAACTGGGGGTACAGATCGAAAGAGGCGAAGGCCTCCTACCTGGGATCCTCCTAACTACTACTGGTCGTCGTCAGCGGGCTGCACGTAGTAGTAGGCACCTCCGGTGTAGTAGTCGTCGCCGACGGTGGCGTCTGGCTCCAGGGCTCCAGCAACTGGTTGCGACAACCAGAAAGAAAGGAAAGGGGGAAAAAGGGGGGGAGAAAGCAACCGTGAGTACTCATCCAAAGTACTCGCAAGCAAGGAACTACACTACATATGCATGGGTATATGTGTAGGGAGGCCATATCAGTGGACTGAACTGCAGAATGCCAGAATAAGAGGGGGATAGCTAATCCTGTCGAAGACTACGCTTCTGGCATCCTCCGTCTTGCAGCATGTAGAAGAGAGTAGATGGAAGTCCTCCAAGTAGCATCTCCAAGTGACATCTCCAAGTAGCATCTCGAGTAGCATAATCCTACCCGGCAATCCTCTCCTCGTCGCCCTGCGGAAAAGCGATCACCGGGTTGTCTGTGGAACTTGGAAGGGAGTGTTTTATTAAGTATCCGGTTCTAGTTGTCATAAGGTCAAGGTACAACTCCAAGTCGTCCTGTTACCGAAGATCACGGCTATTCGAATAGATTAACTTCCCTGCAGGGGTGCACCACATAGCCCAACACGCTCGATCCCATTTGGCCGGACACACTTTCCTGGGTCATGCCCGGCCTCGGAAGATCAACACGTCGCAGCCCCACCTAGGCAAAACAGAGAGGCCAGCACGCCGGTCTAAACCTAAGCGCACAGGGGTCTGGGCCCATCGCCCATAGCACACCTGCACGTTGCGTGGGCGGCCGGAAGCAGAACTAGCCCCCTTAATACAAGAGCAGGCTTACGTTCCAATCCGGCGCGCGCCGCTCCGTCGCTGATGTCTGAAGTGCTTCGGCTGATACCACGACGTCGGGATACCCATAACTACTCCCACGTAGATGGTTAGTGCGTATAGGCTCGTAGCCAGACTCAGATCAAATACCAAGATCTCGTTAAGCGTGTTAAGTATCCGCGAACGCCGAACAGGGCCAGGCCCACCTGTCTCCTAGGTTGTCTCAACCTGCCCTGTCGCTCCGCCACAAGTAACAGTCGAGGGCCGTCGGGAACCCAGGCCCACCTCTACCGGGATGGAGCCACCTGTCCTTTCAGCCCCCTCGTCAGAATCACTTGCGGGTACTCAATGAGCTGACCCGACTTTAGTCACCATCTGTATAGTATGTATGTATGTATAGTATATACCCGTGATCACCTCCCAAGTGATCACGGCCCAATAGTATAGCAAGGCAGACTGACAAGAATGTAAGGCCAATGATGATAAACTAGCATCTTATACTAAGCATTTAGGATTGCAGGTAAGGTATCAACAAATGTAGCGACAATGTCAGGCTATGCATCAGAATAGGATTAACGAAAGCAGTAACATGCTACACTACTCTAATGCAAGCAGTATAGAGGAGAATAGGCGATATCTGGTGATCAAGGGGGGGGCTTGCCTGGTTGCTCTGGCAAGAGAGAGGAGTCGTCAACAACGTAGTCGATCGGGGCAGCAGCAGCGTCGGTCTCGGAGTCTACCGGAAAGGAGTAACGGAGGGGGAACACAATAAATAACAGAGCAATCAAATGTAACACAAAGCAAGACGCGGCAATATGTTGTGCTACGGGTGACCTAACGTAGGGATAGGCGATACCGGTGAAGGGGGAAACATCCGGGAAAGTATTCCCGGTGTTCCGCGTTTTCGGACCGGTGAACCGGAGGGGGAAAGTTGCGTGTTCGGTATGCTAGGGGTGTGTGGCGGACGAACGGGCTGCGTAACCGGATTCGTCTCGTCGTTCTGAGCAACTTTCATGTTGAAAATATTTTAATCCGAGTTACGGATTAAAAGATATGATTTTCTAAAGATTTTATTAATTTCTGAAATTTAATTAATTATTTAATTAATTCGAAAATGGATTTATGACGTCAGCATGACGTCGTGCTGACGTCAGCAGTCAGCGTTGACCGTTTGACCTGGTCAACCTGACATGTGGGTCCCGTGGGACCCACCTGTCATACATTGTTAGGTCTAATTAGGGTTTAGTTAATTTAATTACTATTTAATTAACCTAACTAGTTAACTAAATTAATTAAACCGGATTAATTAACTTAATTAATTCATTAGGTAATTAATTAATTAATAATTAATTTTATTAAATCATTTTTGTTTTTATTAATTATATTTATTTTAATTAATTTTAATTTAAATTTTTTTAATTATTTTTTTTTATTATTTTTTTTTAATTCCTTTTCTCTTTTTTTTTCTTAAAACCGTTCTGGGGCTGGGCCCCATTTGTCATAGGCCCTAGGGACCTTAGCGGGCGTCGGTGTTAGCGGGTTCGGGCGCAACGGTTGCCCCGCACCCGTTCGGGCGCACGCCCAGGGGTGGGCAGAGCCGGTAGGGCGCCGGAGCAGGGGAGGCCGGTGGCCTGGGGGCCGGCGACGAGGGGCTGGGCGCGGCCAGGGGCGGCGATGCGTGCCGCGGGCGGGCGTGGAGGCCACGGGCAGGGCGCCTGTGGGATGCGCCGGGCGTGAGCGGGGGGGGGGGTGCGCGAGCGCGTGCGCGCGCACGGCCAGGGTGCTGCCGGGCCACGATGTCCAGCGGGGCAGGGAGAGGAGGAGAGGGAGCATGGGGAGGCGCTCACATCGGGGCCGTAGGGTACATGGCAACGGGGCGCGAGGTGGGAGACGGGGACGACGTGCGTTGAGGAGGCAGGCCGGTGGGGAGGTCCGGCGAGGTGCTTGCAGGCGGCGGCGAGGCTCGGGTCGGCCGATGAGAAGGAGGCCGAGGACGCGGAGGCGCAGGGGAGGAGCGGCGATGGCGTCCATCCCGGGGAGGAAGTAGCGAGAGGGAGAGGCGGGGACGACGCGGTCTGGCGCGACGAGGTGGGGAGGCCGTCGCCTCCGAGGCGATGGAGACGGCGTCGGGGGCGGATGCGGCGGGGCGCAGTCGTCGGGGCGGCGGGCCCGCGCGGCGGCGGCGACGCGGTCGCCGGGGGCAAGCGCCCCCGATCCGAATCGAGGTGGGGAGGGGGCGAGTGAGCGAGCGGTAGAGGTGGGGGGGGTTCGGGGCTCTCCCCTGGCGGCGCTGGAGGAGAGGGTGGAGATCGTGGGGATCGGGTTAGGGTTTGCGGGGGGGGGGGGTAACGAGGCCATATAGGCCAGGGGTTGGGGTGGGCCGGCCCGTTTGAGCGGTTGAGGCCAGCTGGGCCACTTGGCCCAGCGGGGGGGGGGGTCCTGTTTTCTCTTTTTTTTTGTTTTGTATTTGTTTGTTTTCTTTTACTAGTTTTCTATTTTATTTTAAGTTCCCTTTTATTACAGTTTTATAAAAATAAACACTAGCACCTAAATTTGTATTCATAAATATTCTACTGCCGCCTTAATTCTCAACCGAAAATAAAATAGTTTAATATTTTATAAAATTCAATAGGCATGTATTTAATTGTTTTAACTACTGTTTTAAGTATCTTAGAGCTTTTAAACACTTTTTAAATTTTGGTTTCTCCACCATAATTACCTATGCATTATTTAGTTCACTCCGAACATTTTAGTTTTAAAGTTTGGAATTGTTTGCCTATGTTTTAAATTTGAATTTGAATCGGGTTCGAATCAACGTGAGTTTAATTACAGTAACGGAGGTGACGTGGCATCTTTAGCAGAGGTTTACTGTAGCTTAAATACCCGGGCGTCACAATTCTCCTCCACTACAAGAAATCTCGTCCCGAGATTTAAGAGGGGTGTAAGGGATGAAGTTTGGTAACGAATCTAGCGGGTCTTCTCATCCTGGCTTGCTCTTCTCGATGAGGCCGGTCCAATACATTGATGTCTTCATGTCGCTGCTTTAGGTCATCAAGATGAAGTCGGCGTCCTTTCTTCCGGAACTCCATCGTACTTACGAAAGAATAAAGGGTGGGCATACAGGGAGAACGGACCTCTGCAAGGTTAACTATCTGGTCGATAAGATCGGGGAAGGTGGCGGAAAGTAACTCTCGAATTGAAACTTAACGAATTATCGAGAGCAAAGTAAGAAAGTACCACGAGAAGTTCCAAGCGGGTAGGCAATCGTTCGATGCCTGTTACAAGGCGTGAAAGGGGTTCAGAGCAACGGGAATAAGCATTGCGTCTGATACCAGAATAGATCACTAGGAAGGTGGCTCGTGATCTTTCATACGAAGCCAAGCGTGAGGATTAGCTTTAGGAACAGGGGTGCAGGAGAGTCAGGTTTCGATCCTGTGGAACTGTGGGTTATGGGCCCACCATGTGGTTGAAAGTAGGAAGGGGGCCGACATTTTGCACGGTCATGATAGTAAGGCGTGCCAAAGGGTAGCCTGTCAGATATGTCGGCAACAACATCGATACCAAGGGCGAGGGACGAAGAGAACCATTTTCCTGCTCGTTGAACGAGGCGGGCCAATAGGCAAAGTTCTCGTCCATCGGTGGTTACCGGAATGTTTTCAACAATAGTAACAGGGTCTTACTGACAGAATTGCACACCGAGGAGTTTACATAAGCAGTAGAATATTGCTGCTTAGATCATATAGATCACAAGAAAGGTTCAAACAACCAATGGAAAGTAAAATATGATTATCATATTAAACAGAACAATGGAAAGGAAAATATGTTTAAACACATATTTCGGGGGTATATCCTTCCCAAGGATAAGCAGAGCATGATATCCATGACAGGATATAATGTAGAAAACCCTTTAGGTAAGGGGAGAGAAATTTCATGACATTACCCATACAACGGTGTTCGGATAATTGAGCAAGAAACATTTAGCATTGGGCTTCGGATGTTCTTGTTGAAAATCAGAGTATCGCAGACATGCTTCGAGATAGCATTGACATGGCCTTCAGGTGAAGATCAGACTTTGGAATCACGAAGGATCCATCTGGAATAACTTGTAGAATAAGTCTTGCAATTTCCTCATGGATGAATGGATAACCTTGCTGAAAAGGAATCTATATTGATAGGTCCTCCAGCCGGGGGGGGGGGTGCTAGGCATGACATCATGTTACCGGGTCATCAAAGGATCAATATCATAACTCTTGGAAAGTTGTGCTAACCATCATATCTGACGGAGATTCAGGTATGATTGGTGTCAGGATACCTCAGGCTCAGGATGACTGAGAAGAAAGGTGCAACACCAATTGACGGGATGACACTGTAAGATTCTCGGGAAATGAACTATGAAGTGACTTCCGTTAACAAGAGTTCATCATTAACCCAAGGAGAGGACAAGGAGGTGTCTGGTGAACTCAACGGCAATTCACCGATATTCCCAAAAGATGGATTTCCACCATTAGGTGAACAAGGAGATAACATTTGTCAGATCAAATGATATAAGGAAGTATGCTCGAGGAAAACATACACAATTAAACATTGGTTGAAAGGTGCGCCCGAAATGTGGATTGGGTTTGCACGACCAATGTTAGAATGGTGATTCAATTAGCGAAGGACTTAGAATGAACTATCGCACATTCACTTCAAAGCAATAGGGTTGCTAGAAGTTTTGAATTCACACGTCTTAGCTCCATTGTCGGTATTCCGGTTGAAAACAATACGGGGACCAAGGAATGAACGAAGATGGCAAGAAGTATTAAGATATCAAGAATTATTAAGAGGTGGTGAAATTCTCACCACATTCTTGACAAAAAGTGATGGTAATACTTCCGAGGTAAGGAAGATCAACTGCTGGGTAGCAGTGATCTCAAGGTTTACACAAAACGCGAACAAGTTGTGTTGAACGGAAGGCAATAAAGTGGTCGATGAGAACAGGAATCATCGAGGGGCAAGGATGGTATTACCCATCATGAATTCAATTGATATCCTGGATGAGCTCAGAATGTTGATGATCACGACACCTTTTGTCGCGAGAGTTCATGAAGATGTAATCGATCGGTGACGATATCAAGTCAAAGTAATGATGAAGTGAAAGGTTATTGGAACCAAGGTTACGACACAACTCAAAACCAAGCTTGTTGTTCAAGGCGAAAAGGTATGACGAGGAAAAATCGACGTAAGGTTAGTTCATCGTCGAAAATTGGTGCTCCGAGAATAAGGACCAGGTAGCACCGTTAGAATCGTCACGACAATGATATAGCCAAACAGGCTAGAAATGGCGTGATCGGGTACAACTCGTACTTATAGAAGCTTACTGGAGAGTTGTTGAACCGTAGAGCGGACTCGGTTCAGTTATCGATGTCTTTGAGTGTTCAATAACTCAGAGCCCGTGAAAAAAAATTGGAACCAGTGAGAATGTAGCACTTGATGAAGAACTCATAAGATGTTATGCAGTTCCATGATAATCTCGAGATACCAGGGGGGGTAATACTCGATGACAGACCAAAGTAGAGGTTGGACTAGGGGTATTGCTCTACAGAAGACAAGTGCTTAACCTTGCACGAGAAGTGGTATTTAAAAGAGAACATGGTCGGAACCACGATTGCAAAAGGCCAGATCCCAAATATAAGATGAACTTATACCAAAGGAATAGTTATTATTTCAAGAAGCTTCCATGATAGGATCTACATCGTGTCCATGGGCATGAACACAAGGGTTCAAGGTCGACTCCCACTTCTTCAATGTATAACCCTCCATTCACTTCTCGCTTTGATAAAGGCATTAGTGTTGAAAGTTTTACCTGGTGAAATACCAGATGAGTATGACTCGTGAAAACTTCCGAGTTCACACATATTAAGGAAGGCATAGGTTCAACCCATCCGGGCATCTTACGAACATATACCACAAACTTCGGGGTAATTAATACAAGCTCGAAAGTAGAGCATTGTTGGTCAAGCAGAGGATACAATGTACCAAAGGCATTATGTATCAGGGGAAAGAACTCACAAGGTGATTAATTACGAAGGACATAAAATCCAACAAAGGCATTATGATTTCCAAATCAAGGGATCAGAAGCAATGCTCTGATTAGGGATGGATAAGTTGAATAGCCTTAGGGTATAATCAACGACAATTGGATTGGTCGAGAACCAATTCTAGTTAAAAGAATGGAAGCTCAGCCGGAAAGTAATTTATAAGGATCAATGATGATTGCGTGTATTCGCAAACATATTGAGTCAACGGACTCAAAATGATAATGACAAGGAATGTCATTAAGACTACGAGACTTATGGGATTAACCATAATGCAAGCAAGCAAGAATTTCAAGAGCCAAAGGCTCTAGAGGATTTTCGGAAGATCGAATATTATTTTGAAGACTTTTGCGAAACACATGAACAACTGGGGATAAGCGGATACTTGACAAGTGCGGCGATTTATTTGAAGGGGTATTCATGTGGCAAAGAACTGCTACGCAGTAGGCACGAAGTATTCTCGGAACAATAGAGAAAACTCCGGGTATCTTGTAATAACAAGAACAATGGGGAATGATTATAAGAATGGCAAGTGTAAGTAGTTATCCATAAGGATTTATCGGTGGTCGGGAATAGCAAAAGTGGTGGGCACAAAGTCTCGAGAGAATATCAAAGAGTATCTCCGAAATCTTCTGGTGCAGTCGGTTACCATCTGGACTGAAGGGGCTCTCCGGGAGAAGTATTTTCGAGAACCTAAAGTTAGTTTTTAGTAAAAATCGTTTAACCCGAATAGAAGAGGGTTCAAAATCCCAGAGTAAAGGTCGAGGAATAAAAGATCCTAATACCTCCCGATGGCGACGTGGGCCCATGGGCCACACAGCCATGTTAGTAAAAGTTTTTCAACGACTAGACTCGACTTCGGCCAAGGAGTTGGAAGGGGGATTCCTACAGGCAGTCGGCTCTGATACCAACTTGTGACGCCCCCGATTTAATCGTACACTAATCATGCACGCAAATGTGTACGATCAAGATCAGGGACTCACGGGAAGATATCACAACACAACTCTACAAATAAAATAAGTCATACAAGCATCATAATACAAGCCAGGGGCCTCGAGGGCTCGAATACAAGTGCTCGATCATAGACGAGTCAGCGGAAGCATCAATATCTGAGTACCGACATAAGTTAAACAAGTTTGCCTTAAGAAGGCTAGCACAAACTGGGGGTACAGATCGAAAGAGGCGAAGGCCTCCTGCCTGGGATCCTCCTAACTACTACTGGTCGTCGTCAGCGGGCTGCACGTAGTAGTAGGCACCTCCGGTGTAGTAGTCGTCGCCGACGGTGGCGTCTGGCTCCAGGGCTCCAGCAACTGGTTGCGACAACCAGAAAGAAAGGAAAGGGGGAAAAAGGGGGGAGAAAGCAACCGTGAGTACTCATCCAAAGTACTCGCAAGCAAGGAACTACACTACATATGCATGGGTATATGTGTAAGGAGGCCATATCAGTGGACTGAACTGCAGAATGCCAGAATAAGAGGGGGATAGCTAATCCTGTCGAAGACTACGCTTCTGGCAGCCTCCGTCTTGCAGCATGTAGAAGAGAGTAGATGGAAGTCCTCCAAGTAGCATCTCCAAGTGACATCTCCAAGTAGCATCTCGAGTAGCATAATCCTACCCGGCAATCCTCTCCTCGTCGCCCTGCGGAAAAGCGATCACCGGGTTGTCTGTGGAACTTGGAAGGGTGTGTTTTATTAAGTATCCGGTTCTAGTTGTCATAAGGTCAAGGTACAACTCCAAGTCGTCCTGTTACCGAAGATCACGGCTATTCGAATAGATTAACTTCCCTGCAGGGGTGCACCACATAGCCCAACACGCTCGATCCCATTTGGCCGGACACACTTTCCTGGGTCATGCCCGGCCTCGGAAGATCAACACGTCGCAGCCCCACCTAGGCAAAACAGAGAGGCCAGCACGCCGGTCTAAACCTAAGCGCACAGGGGTCTGGGCCCATCGCCCATAGCACACCTGCACGTTGCGTGGGCGGCCGGAAGCAGAACTAGCCCCCTTAATACAAGAGCAGGCTTACGTTCCAATCCGGCGCGCGCCGCTCCGTCGCTGACGTCTGAAGTGCTTCGGCTGATACCACGACGTCGGGATACCCATAACTACTCCCACGTAGATGGTTAGTGCGTATAGGCTCGTAGCCAGACTCAGATCAAATACCAAGATCTCGTTAAGCGTGTTAAGTATCCGCGAACGCCGAACAGGGCCAGGCCCACCTGTCTCCTAGGTTGTCTCAACCTGCCCTGTCGCTCCGCCACAAGTAACAGTCGAGGGCCGTCGGGAACCCAGGCCCACCTCTACCGGGATGGAGCCACCTGTCCTTTCAGCCCCCTCGTCAGAATCACTTTCGGGTACTCAATGAGCTGACCCGACTTTAGTCACCATCTGTATAGTATGTATGTATGTATAGTATATACCCGTGATCACCTCCCAAGTGATCACGGCCCGATAGTATAGCAAGGCAGACTGACAAGAATGTAGGGCCAATGATGATAAACTAGCATCCTATACTAAGCATTTAGGATTGCAGGTAAGGTATCAACAAATGTAGCGACAATGTCAGGCTATGCATCAGAATAGGATTAACGAAAGCAGTAACATGCTACACTACTCTAATGCAAGCAGTATAGAGGAGAATAGGCGATATCTGGTGATCAAGGGGGGGGCTTGCCTGGTTGCTCTGGCAAGAGAGAGGAGTCGTCAACAACGTAGTCGATCGGGGCAGCAGCAGCGTCGGTCTCGGAGTCTACCGGAAAGGAGTAACGGAGGGGGAACACAATAAATAACAGAGCAATCAAATGTAACACAAAGCAAGACGCGGCAATATGTTGTGCTAGGGGTGACCTAACGTAGGGATAGGCGATACCGGTGAAGGGGGAAACATCCGGGAAAGTATTCCCGGTGTTCCGCGTTTTCGGACCGGTGAACCGGAGGGGGAAAGTTGCGTGTTCGGTATGCTAGGGGTGTGTGGCGGACGAACGGGCTGCGTAACCGGATTCGTCTCGTCGTTCTGAGCAACTTTCATGTTGAAAATATTTTAATCCGAGTTACGGATTAAAAGATATGATTTTCTAAAGATTTTATTAATTTCTGAAATTTAATTAATTATTTAATTAATTCGAAAATGGATTTATGACGTCAGCATGACGTCGTGCTGACGTCAGCAGTCAGCGTTGACCGTTTGACCTGGTCAACCTGACATGTGGGTCCCGTGGGACCCACCTGTCATACACTGTTAGGTCTAATTAGGGTTTAGTTAATTTAATTACTATTTAATTAACCTAACTAGTTAACTAAATTAATTAAACCGGATTAATTAACTTAATTAATTCATTAGGTAATTAATTAATTAATAATTAATTTTATTAAATCATTTTTGTTTTTATTAATTATATTTATTTTAATTAATTTTAATTTAAATTTTTTTAATTATTTTTTTTATTAATATTTTTTTTTAATTCCTTTTCTCTTTTTTTTCTTAAAACCGTTCTGGGGCTGGGCCCCGTTTGTCATAGGCCCTAGGGACCTTAGCGGGCGTCGGTGTTAGCGGGTTCGGGCGCAACGGTTGCCCCGCACCCGTTCGGGCGCACGCCCAGGGGTGGGCAGAGCCGGTAGGGCGCCGGAGCAGGGGAGGCCGGTGGCCTGGGGGCCGGCGACGAGGGGCTGGGCGCGGCCAGGGGCGGCGATGCGTGCCGCGGGCGGGCGTGGAGGCCACGGGCAGGGCGCCTGTGGGATGCGCCGGGCGTGAGCGGGGGGGGTGCGCGAGCGCGTGCGCGCGCACGGCCAGGGTGCTGCCGGGCCACGATGTCCAGCGGGGCAGGGAGAGGAGGAGAGGGAGCATGGGGAGGCGCTCACATCGGGGCCGTAGGGTACATGGCAACGGGGCGCGAGGTGGGAGACGGGGACGACGTGCGTTGAGGAGGCAGGCCGGTGGGGAGGTCCGGCGAGGTGCTTGCAGGCGGCGGCGAGGCTCGGGTCGGCCGATGAGAAGGAGGCCGAGGACGCGGAGGCGCAGGGGAGGAGCGGCGATGGCGTCCATCCCGGGGAGGAAGTAGCGAGAGGGAGAGGCGGGGACGACGCGGTCTGGCGCGACGAGGTGGGGAGGCCGTCGCCTCCGAGGCGATGGAGACGGCGTCGGGGGCGGATGCGGCGGGGCGCAGTCGTCGGGGCGGCGGGCCCGCGCGGCGGCGGCGACGCGGTCGCCGGGGGCAAGCGCCCCCGATCCGAATCGAGGTGGGGAGGGGGCGAGTGAGCGAGCGGTAGAGGTGGGGGGGGGGGTTCGGGGCTCTCCCCTGGCGGCGCTGGAGGAGAGGGTGGAGATCGTGGGGATCGGGTTAGGGTTTGCGGGGGGGGTAACGAGGCCATATAGGCCAGGGGTTGGGGTGGGCCGGCCCGTTTGAGCGGTTGAGGCCAGCTGGGCCACTTGGCCCAGCGGGGGGGGGGTCCTGTTTTCTCTTTTTTTTTGTTTTGTATTTGTTTGTTTTCTTTTTACTAGTTTTCTATTTTATTTTAAGTTCCCTTTTATTACAGTTTTATAAAAATAAACACTAGCACCTAAATTTGTATTCATAAATATTCTACTGCCGCCTTAATTCTCAACCGAAAATAAAATAGTTTAATATTTTATAAAATTCAATAGGCATGTATTTAATTGTTTTAACTACTGTTTTAAGTATCTTAGAGCTTTTAAACACTTTTTAAATTTTGGTTTCTCCACCATAATTACCTATGCATTATTTAGTTCACTCCGAACATTTTAGTTTTAAAGTTTGGAATTGTTTGCCTATGTTTTAAATTTGAATTTGAATCGGGTTCGAATCAACGTGAGTTTAATTACAGTAACGGAGGTGACGTGGCATCTTTAGCAGAGGTTTACTGTAGCTTAAATACCCGGGCGTCACAAGCTGCTTCCCCACGTGCGCCCGAACGCAGCGCCGCGGAGCTCGTCGCCGGCGAGACTCCGGTGACCTTTTGGTCACGGGCTCAAGCCCGTTGGACTCGCCGCACCACGGGGATCCTCCCCAGCCCTTACTTTCGTTCCGTAGCACGCTGCTTCGCCTCCGCCATCACATGCCCGAAGGTCGTCGCCGCCTTTTCCGTCGCCGGCGATGCTCCGGTCGTCCCCGACGCCAGTCATCGTCACCATCGTGTGCGCGGTGCCGGGCCGCGCCCTTAGGTCCAAGCCGTAGGTCCGGAGGCCCCCTGTAGCGCGGCTCCGGCCAACTCCGGCGAGGCGCCGCCGTCGCCTTGGTCGCCGGAGCCCTCCCCGGCGCAGCCACCAACATGGATGCGTGGGCCCCATCACCTGAGTCACTGACACTGGGCCCCGCGGGCCCCTGTTAACTAAGTTGACTCAGTCAACTTTGCTGACTGGGCAGCTCCAGTCACTGACTGGTGGGCCCCAGTTGACTGGTCAACTGGTCAGCCGACCGCTGACGTTATGCTTACGTCATGCTGACGTCATTTTCCTTTCTGTTAATTTAAATAAATCCAGAAAATGGTTTAATCTTTAAAAATTCATAGAAAATAAACCGTAGCTCGGATGAAAATGTTGTCTATATGAAAGTTGCTCAGAAAAATCCAACGAATCCGAATATGCGGTCCGTTCATCTGTCACATGCCCCTAGCATGCTGAACATGGAACTTTTCCCCTCCGGTCATCTGTCTGACACAGGTCCGGAACCGGGAATACATTCCCGGTTGAATTCTCCCTTCACCTATATCGTGTAGCCATACGTTAGGTCACTCCCGGCACAACATATTGCCACGTTATGCTTTGTGATGCTTTGTTTGCTTTATATTTACTGTTTCTTCCCCCTCTTCTCTCCGGTAGACCCCGAGGCCGCTGATGCCCCGGTGATCGACTACATCGTCGACAACGACCCCCTCCTTGCCAGAGCAACCAGGCAAGCCCCCCCTTTGATCATCCCGATATCGCCCATTCCATTCTCTCATGCTTGCATTAGATTTTGCTATTGTTATTGTTTGCTCCTATTCTGATGCATAGCCTCCTTTTGTAACCTGCTTATTGTTACCTTACCGGCTTATCCTAAACTGCTTAGTATAGGTTGGTTAGTGATCCATCAGTGACCCCCACCTTGTCCTTGTTGCCCCTGCTTCATCATTGAAGACCCGATCAACGGGATCGAAGACCAGGCCCCTGCACCGCACATCACTTTCCCCTTAGTTGCTCGACACTACTGGGATACTATCGAGTGCCGAGGGTGAGACCTCTACAACACTTCTGATGTTAACCCTATAGTGTAGCTATTCGGTCGTGGTCATCGAGGGTGATTTCCTCTTTAACCACTTCCGATACGACTCTGTCGTGCAACCCCTCAAGTGTGAACCTCGAGGGTGATTCCTCTACGTTCACCTTGATGATTACATTGAGTGGAACCCGCCGAGGGTGATTCCTTGGGTTTTCCTCTTGATGTTTGGACACACGGATACTTGGACTTTACAACTGTTACTTGGAAAGTGATGTGGAGACGGGTTGACCTGGAAGGTGCCCGTGAGATAATTACGAGGCGTGGCCGGGCATTCTTAGCCCTTGCCGCAAGTCCTCGAGACGGGGCAACGGGGTCACCTCTTTCGTGAGTCTCTGCTTGTTACCGCGCGTTCCTAATCCACTACGATTTGGATATTTGATCCGAGGGGCCTCTGGCCTGATAGCACTAACCATCACGTGGGCATAGTATGGGCGTTCTGCGTCGTATGCATCAGCCGAAGCTTAATAGACGTCAGCGACGGAGCGGCGCGCGCCGGGTTGGACTGGTAAGCTCCTGCCTTTTTAGGGAGGTAGCTAGGTCTGCTCACCGGCCGCGTTCGCAACGTGCAGGAGTTCCCGGGGCGATGGCCCATGACCCCTGGGGGCATAGGTTTAGTCCGGCGTGCTTGACCTCTCTATTTAAGACTAGGTCTGGTTGCGGCGTATTGTTTGGCCGAGGCCGGGCATGACCCTGGAAAGTGTGTCCGGCCGGAGTCAATCGAGCGTGGTGGGTAAGTTGGTGCACCCCTGCAGGGAAGAACTAATCTATGCATAGCCTGTCCTACGGTAACGGACACTTGGAGTTGTATCCCGATCGATACAACTAGAACTGGATACTTGTGATGAGAACTGGATGGTGATGAGGATTTGATTGTGATGATAACTGGATAGTATGGCTCTGGGATTGCTTTCTCGCAGGGAGTCGAGAAAGGATCTCTGGCCGAGGTTGATAACACTACTACCGCTTTACTTTATGCTACTCTACTCCCTCTTGTTTGCTGCAAGATGGTGGTTTCCAGAAGATGCTAGTCTTCGATAGGACTAGGCCTTCTCTCTATTCTGGCATTTCTGCAGCCCAGTCCATATATACAACCCCTCTTTGATAATGTTGCATATGTAGTGTAGATCCTTGCTTGCGAGTACTTTGGATGAGTACTCACGGTTGCTTTGCTTCCCCTTTTCCCCTTTCTTTCTTCTTTCTGGTTGTTGCAACCAGATGGTGGAGTCCAGGAGCCAGATGCCACCTTTGACGACGGCTGCTACCCCGAGGGTGCCTACTACCACGTGACGGACGCCGACGACCAAGAGTAGTTAGGAGGCTCCCAGGCAGGAGGCCTTGCCTTTTCGATCGTTGTTGTTTTGTGCTAGCCTTCTTAAGGCAAACTTGTCTAACTCATGTCTGTACTCAGATATTGTTGCTTCCGCTGACTCTTGTGTTTTCGAGCTTATGTATTCGAGCCCTCGAGGCCCCTGGCTTGTAATATAAAGCTTGTATTATTTTAATTTGTGTCTAGAGTTGTGTTGTGATATCTTCCCGTGAGTCCTTGATCTTGATCGTACACATTTGCGTGTATGATTAGTGTACGATTGAATCGAGGGCGTTACAAGTTGGTATCAGAGCCGACTGCCTGTAGGTAGCCCCCTTTCCAACTCCTTGGCCGAAGTTGAGTCTAGTCACTGAAAACTTTTACTAACATTGGCTGTGTGGCTTACGGGCCCACGTCGCTATTAGGTGGTATTAGCATCTTTTACTCCTCGTCTATACTCTGGGACTCTGAACTCTCTTCTACTCGGGTAAATGATTTTACTAACATTAGGATCCCGTGACCACATTCACCCCGAAGTTGGATGAAGCCGTAGTTATTCCTTAGAATAGCTTTTTGAGTAGTGCACACCCTGTCGTGTTGACTACGGGGTGGAATCCGTCGTACCTCCTTCATTATGCATGTTTTCATCATGAATGATCCTTATCTTTGCAAATGCTCAATGCTGAACTACCCCCTGTTACATGTTAGCAGGATGGTTAGACCCGCTGGTCGTGGCTGTGGTGCCAACGACCCACCACCGCCTGAATTTTTTACTGGAATGAGGCAACAGTTTGAGTTAACTCGCCAGTTCATGGAAGGAATGATGGCTCAGTTTCCTCGTCCGAACATGAATCAACATCCAACCCGAGTAACTCTGCAGGACTTCATGTGCCTCAACCCATCTATCTACCGCAGCTCAACTCAACCCCTTGATGCTGATGACTGGCTCCGCGACATCACATATGAAATGGAGTCTGCTAGTGTTGCCCCTACCAACTATGTCACCTTCGCATCTTTCTTTCTGAAGGGTCCTGCTGCTCAATGGTGGGACAGCCACAGGCGTACCCTACCTGCTGGAACGCTCATCACTTGGCCAGATTTCCAAGCCGCTTTCCGTGCCCGCTTCATTCCTCAGGGAATCATGGACAGGAAGAAGCGCGAGTTCCGTAACCTCACCCAAGGCAACAAGTCTGTAGATGCTTATCAGCGGGAATTCTTGGGATTGTCCCGTTATGCTGAAGAAGACATTGCAACTGATGCTCGTAAGCAAGAGAAGTTTCGTGATGGGCTTCACCCTGATATCAAGCTAGCACTGCTCGTTCATGACTTTGCCGACTTCGCCACCTTGGTGAACAAGGATATTCAGGTTGAGACTGGTCTTCAGGAACACCAGGGATCCCTCAGGCGTGGCCGTGATGCTGGCCCATCTTTGGGCCCGTCAGCGCATAAGCGTCGGATATGGATTCCCCACAACATGTATCGTCCAACTGCACCTACGCCAAGACAGTCCTATGCTGCACCTCGTCTGCCTCCTCCACCAGAGAGGCAGCCTCTTCGAGATGTACCATCCCAAGCTCCTGCTCCCGATCCCAATGATGGTCTGTGCTTCAGATGTGGCCGCCCCGGCCACCTTGCTAAAGAGTGCACTCAGAAAAAGAGCCAGCTGGCTCTACCTTCAAATGGCTGTAACAATCAGCCCTATAACAACAATGCCAGACCTTATGGTCGTGGGCATGCTAATCATGTTGATCTGAATGAAGCTCAAGACCAGCCTGCCACTGTGATGGGTACTATTCTCGTTAATTCAGTACCAGCTGTTGTTTTATTCGATACAGGAGCATCGCATTCTTTCGTATCAGAAGATTTTGCATTCATGCATGGCATTAAATACGAAGAGATGCACACTCCACTAGTGGTAAAAAACCCTGCGGGCCAATGCCAAACCTCCATGATTAGCCACAACGTTTCAGTTGAAATCGAAGGGTTGGAATTCTTTGCATCCCCCATTATTCTGAAGTCTTCCAATATTGACCTAATTCTGGGAATGGATTGGTTGAAAGCACATACGGCTTCTATCGTTTGTGCCTCTAAAACCGTCCATCTTCTACACCCTTCAGATGAGATAGTAAGCTACAATGCTCGTCTGGTTCGAAACGCTGAAGCACAACTTTATGTGCTGAATGCGTTGAACGCGGCACCTCTTGAGGGAATTGAAAAGATTCCAGTCGTCCGCGACTTCCAAGACGTATTTCCAGAAGAACTTCCAGGAATACCCCCTGCCCGGGCTGTCGAGTTCGTCATCAACTTGATACCAGGCACCGTTCCTATTGCAAAATGACCCTACAAGATGCCACCTCATGAACTCCTTGAGCTTAAGGAGGAAATCGACAAATCTCTTCACAAGGGTTTCATTCGTCCAAGTTCCTCTGCTTGGGGAGCACCTTCTCTCTTCGTCAAGAAGAAGGACGGTACGAACCGTTTGGTCCAAGACTATCGTCCTATCAACCAAGCTACAATTCAAAACAAATATCCCCTTCCTCGGATCAATGATCTGTATGATCAACTGGCTGGTTCATCGATATTCTCTAAACTCGACTTGAGGTTGGGTTACCACCAGATCCGTGTTCGTGAAGAGGATATTCCAAAGACCGCATTTGTGACTCGTTATGGTTCTTACGAGTACACCGTCATGTCATTCGGTTTAACCAATGCTCCAGCTACATTCTCTCGTCTGATGAACTATATATTCATGGATTACCTCGACAAGTTCGTCGTAGTCTATTTGGATGATATCCTGGTATATTCGAAGAATAAAGAAGAACATTCTGAACATCTTCGTCTTGTTCTGGAGAAGCTTCGAGAGCATCAACTTTATGCCAAGTATTCCAAGTGTGAATTCTGGTTACCCGAAGTCACCTACCTTGGTCATGTTATCTCCAAGGATGGTATTGCCGTCAACCCAGAGCGCGTTCAGGCTATTCTTGACTGGACCCCTCCAAAGACTGTCAAGCAAGTCAGAAGCTTTCTCGGACTGGCCAGCTATTGTCGCCGCTTTGTCGAGAACTTCTCCAAGATCGCCAAGCCACTGACTAATCTGCTTCACAAAGGCGTTAAGTTCGATTGGACAGACAAATGTCAGGAAAGTTTCCAGGCACTCAAGGATAAACTGACTTCTGCCCCAGTGCTTGCTCCCCCTGATTCTCGCAAGGACTTTGTCATCTATTGTGACGCTTCACGTCAAGGATTAGGCTGTGTTCTAATGCAAGAGCGCAGGGTGATTGCCTATGCCTCCCGTCAAGTGCGTCCTCACGAAGGAAACTACCCGGTTCATGACCTTGAGCTTGCAGCGGTTATCTTTGCATTGAAGCTATGGCGACAATACCTTCTCGGTAATCGTTGTGAGATCTTCACTGATCATCAGAGTCTGAAGTACCTGTTTACTCAGCCAGATCTGAACCTCCGTCAGCAGCGATGGATGGAAGCTATTGCTGACTACAACTGCGGTATATCTTATACACCTGGCAAGGCTAATGTAATGGCCGATGCCCTAAGCCGAAAGTCATATTGCAATAATCACCAGGTCTACAAAGCTCAACCCCACCTTTATGAAGAGCTATGCAAGCTGAACCTTCAACTAGTTCCACAGGGTTCTCTGAATAACCTTGTTTTGGAACCAACTCTTCTGAAAGCAATCAAGTCTGCTCAAGCCAAAGATGCTCATGTTGATCTGATGAAAAAGGATCTTGCCTTAGAGAAATCCAGAGATTTCTCACTTGGTGAAGATGGAACCTTATACTTCAGAGATCGCATTGTCGTACCCCGGTTCGAGCTTATGACAGAGAAGGTGATGAAAGAAGCACATGATACCCCTCTCTCTATTCATCCGGGAAGTACCAAGATGTATCTAGACATCCGTCAGAAGTACTGGTGGTCTAAGATGAAGCAAGACATTGCTCGATATATTGAAGAATGTGACGTTTGCCGTCGCGTCAAAGCAGAACATCAGAAACCGGCTGGACTTCTACAACCGCTTCCGATTCCTGAATGGAAGTGGGATAAGATCCAAATGGACTTCGTCACTGGCCTTCCCAAGTCTCAGAAAGGTAACGATGCTATATTTGTCGTCATCGACCAATTCTCGAAGGTTGCTCACTTTCTGCCAGTCAAGGAGACAATCACTGCTAGTCAATTAGCAAACTTGTATATCTCCAGAATTGTGTCACTCCATGGCATTCCGAAGGAGATCAGTTCAGACCGCGGCAGTATTTTCACTTCTAAGTTCTGGGATAGTTTCCAAGAGGCAATGGGAACTCGTATTACCTGGAGCACTGCTTATCATCCCCAATCCCAAGGCCAAGTCGAGCGAGTCAATCAAATTCTTGAAGACATGCTTCGAGCTTGTGTTATTTATTTCGGCAAGAAGTGGGAAGAATCTCTCCCTTATGCGGAGTTCTCTTATAACAACAGCTATCAAGCCAGCTTGAAGATGGCACCCTTTGAAGTGCTCTATGGACGTAAGTGCCGAACCCCTCTGAATTGGTCAGAAACTGGGGAACGGGCACTCATTGGTCCGGACATTATTCAACAAGCTGAAGAGCAGGTTCGCATTGTCCGGGATAATCTCAAGGCGGCCCAATCCCGCCAGAAGAGCAACTATGACCGGAAACACTGGGGTTCAACTTACCAACCTGGTGAACAAGCTTATCTGCGTGTCACTCCTTTGAGAGGCACTCATCGGTTCGGAGTCAAGGGCAAGCTAGCTCCGCGCTACATTGGTCCCTTCCGTATTCTCGCCCGTCGTGGACTGGTGGCTTATCAACTGGAGTTGCCACCTCAGTTCTCTCACGTTCATGACGTCTTCCATGTGTCGCAACTTTGTCGATGCTTCAAGGATCCGGAACGTGAAGTGGATCCGGAATTGATTGAAGTTCAAGATGATCTCACTTACAAAGAGCATCCGATCTGCATTCTTGAAGAAGCTGAACGTCGAACCCGCTAGAAGGTTACCAAGTTCCTCAAGGTGCAATGGTCGAATCATGCTAAAGAGGAAGCCACTTGGGAACGCGAAGATAACCTCCGGGCTGAATACCCCGATCTTTTCCCTTCTACCTCTTAATTCTCGGGACGAGAATTTCTTTTAGAGGAGGAGAGTTGTAACACCCCGGTGTAATGATGCTACAGTAACCCCTGGGGTTAAGTTAATCTTTTTGCTAAACATGTGCCTGATCATCATTGTCTCATGTTCTTTCACATTCCAGTTGAATTCAAATTCAAATTTTGTCTGAAATTCAAAATGCTCAGACATGAAAACAAAAATGTTCATCATGTGCAGAATAATCCACAACTACTATTGGTGGTGAACCAACATTTTTGCAAAAAGGTTTGAGTGGCCTAAGCTACTTCAAACAGTGGCCTAAGAAATAAATTAAATGCCTTTTTAATTTATGAAAATGGCAAACTATTTCTAAAGCCTCACAATCTTTTTTTGGCAGTGCCTAATAATTCTTTGAGATTATTTTGTCCAATGGCATAATTTTTTGCAAAGTCTTTATTGGCTAAAAGAAAAAGAAAAGAAAATGCAAAAGCTGTTTAAAAAAAGGAAAGGAAAACCCCCCTGCCCCTGGGCCTAAGGCCGCAGAGACAGGCCCAGCTGGCCGTCGGCCCATCCCAGCCGTCCCACTCCCCCTTTCCTGTCGCTCTCCCCCCTCCTCCTGTTCCTCCGACCGGGCGAGGCAGAGCGCGCCCGTCCCCGCCGGACCCGCCTCGCCGGCATCGCCCGAGCGAGGGGATAAGGCTTGCGCCTCCTCGCCTCCTCGATCCCCGCCTCCACTTGCACCACCCACTCCACCTGCTCTTTCCCCCACCCTATCTCGCTCGCCCGCCTCTCCCGAGCGCGCTCGCCGCCGTTCTCCGTCGTCACCGCGGCCACAGCCACCGCCTCGCTCCGCCGTCTTGTCGTGAAGCTCCGCCGGGGTCGACTCCGTCGTCTGGTGCCCCCAGGTGGAGCTGGGAAGCACCGCTGACGTCGCACGAGCTCGTCCCCTTCCGCCCTTGTCGCCGGCGAGATCCCTCGAATTCCGGCTTCCCCTGCGCTCCTAAACTACCAAGGGCCATCGGTGTGCCGCTCGGTGAGCTCTCCTACCTTCTCCCTCTCCTTGCCTACTTGGCGCGCCCCCTAGCTGCTTCCCCACGTGCGCCCGAACGCAGCGCCGCGGAGCTCGTCGCCGGCGAGACTCCGGTGACCTTTTGGCCACGGGCTCAAGCCCGTTGGACTCGCCGCACCACGGGGATCCTCCCCAGCCCTTACTTTCGTTCTGTAGCACGCTGCTTCGCCTCCGCCATCACACGCCCGAAGGTCGTCGCCGCCTTTTCCGTCGCCGGCGATGCTCCGGTCGTCCCCGACGCCAGTCATCGTCACCATCGTGTGCGCGGTGCCGGGCCGCGCCCTTAGGTCCAAGCCGTAGGTCCGGAGGCCCCCTGTAGCGCGGCTCCGGCCAACTCCGGCGAGGCGCCGCCGTCGCCTTGGTCGCCGGAGCCCTCCCCGGCGCAGCCACCAACATGGATGCGTGGGCCCCATCACCTGAGTCACTGACGCTGGGCCCCGCGGGCCCCTGTTAACTAAGTTGACTCAGTCAACTTTGCTGACTGGGCAGCTCCAGTCACTGACTGGTGGGCCCCAGTTGACTGGTCAACTGGTCAGCCGACCGCTGACGTTATGCTTACGTCATGCTGACGTCATTTTCCTTTCTATTAATTTAAATAAATCCAGAAAATGGTTTAATCTTTAAAAATTCATAGAAAATAAACTGTAGCTCGGATGAAAATGTTTTCTATATGAAAGTTGCTCAGAAAAATCCAACGAATCCGAATATGCGGTCCGTTCATCTGTCACATGCCCCTAGCATGCTGAACATGGAACTTTTCCCCTCCGGTCATCTGTCTGACACAGGTCCGGAACCGGGAATACATTCCCGGTTGAATTCTCCCTTCACCTATATCGTGTAGCCATACGTTAGGTCACCCCCGGCACAACATATTGCCACGTTATGCTTTGTGATGCTTTGTTTGCTTTATATTTACTGTTTCTTCCCCCTCTTCTCTCCGGTAGACCCCGAGGCCTTTGATGCCCCGGTGATCGACTACGTCGTCGACAACGACCCCCTCCTTGCCAGAGCAACCAGGCAAGCCCCCCCTTTGATCATCCCGATATCGCCCATTCCATTCTCTCATGCTTGCATTAGATTTTGCTATTGTTATTGTTTGCTCCTATTCTGATGCATAGCCTCCTTTTGTAACCTGCTTATTGTTACCTTACCGGCTTATCCTAAACTGCTTAGTATAGGTTGGTTAGTGATCCATCAGTGACCCCCACCTTGTCCTTGTTGCCCCTGCTTCATCGTTGAAGACCCGATCAACGGGATCGAAGACCAGGCCCCTGCACCGCACATCACTTTCCCCTTAGTTGCTCGACACTACTGGGATACTATCGAGTGCCGAGGGTGAGACCTCTACAACACTTCTGATGTTAACCCTGTAGTGTAGCTATTCGGTCGTGGTCATCGAGGGTGATTTCCTCTTTAACCACTTCCGATACGACTCTGTCGTGCAACCCCTCAAGTGTGAACCTCGAGGGTGATTCCTCTACGTTCACCTTGATGATTACATTGAGTGGAACCCGCCGAGGGTGATTCCTTGGGTTTTCCTCTTGATGTTTGGACACACGGATACTTGGACTTTACAACTGTTACTTGGAAAGTGATGTGGAGACAGGTTGACCTGGAAGGTGCCCGTGAGATAATTACGAGGCGTGGCCGGGCATTCTTAGCCCTTGCCGCAAGTCCTCGAGACGGGGCAACGGGGTCACCTCTTTCGTGAGTCTCTGCTTGTTACCGCGCGTTCCTAATCCACTACGATTTGGATATTTGATCCGAGGGGCCTCTGGCCTGATAGCACTAACCATCACGTGGGCATAGTATGGGCGTTCTGCGTCGTATGCATCAGCCGAAGCTTAATAGACGTCAGCGATGGAGCGGCGCGCGCCGGGTTGGACTGGTAAGCTCCTGCCTTTTTAGGGAGGTAGCTAGGTCTGCTCACCGGCCGCGTTCGCAACGTGCAGGAGTTCCCGGGGCGATGGCCCATGACCCCTGGGGGCATAGGTTTAGTCCGGCGTGCTTGACCTCTCTATTTAAGACTAGGTCTGGTTGCGGCGTATTGTTTGGCCGAGGCCGGGCATGACCCTGGAAAGTGTGTCCGGCCGGAGTCAATCGAGCGTGGTGGGTAAGTTGGTGCACCCCTGCAGGGAAGAACTAATCTATGCATAGCCTGTCCTACGGTAACGGACACTTGGAGTTGTATCCCGATCGATACAACTAGAACTGGATACTTGTGATGAGAACTGGATGGTGATGAGGATTTGATTGTGATGATAACTGGATAGTATGGCTCTGGGATTGCTTTCTCGCAGGGAGTCGAGAAAGGATCTCTGGCCGAGGTTGATAACACTACTACCGCTTTACTTTATGCTACTCTACTCCCTCTTGTTTGCTGCAAGATGGTGGTTTCCAGAAGATGCTAGTCTTCGATGGGACTAGGCCTTCTCTCTATTCTGGAATTTCTGCAGCCCAGTCCATATATACAACCCCTCTTTGATAATGTTGCATATGTAGTGTAGATCCTTGCTTGCGAGTACTTTGGATGAGTACTCACGGTTGCTTTGCTTCCCCTTTTCCCCTTTCTTTCTTCTTTCTGGTTGTTGCAACCAGATGGTGGAGTCCAGGAGCCAGATGCCACCTTTGACGACGGCTGCTACCCCGAGGGTGCCTACTACCACGTGACGGACGCCGACGACCAAGAGTAGTTAGGAGGCTCCCAGGCAGGAGGCCTTGCCTTTTCGATCGTTGTTGTTTTGTGCTAGCCTTCTTAAGGCAAACTTGTCTAACTCATGTCTGTACTCAGATATTGTTGCTTCCGCTGACTCTTGTGTTTTCGAGCTTATGTATTCGAGCCCTCGAGGCCCCTGGCTTGTAATATAAAGCTTGTATTATTTTAATTTGTGTCTAGAGTTGTGTTGTGATATCTTCCCGTGAGTCCTTAATCTTGATCGTACACATTTGCGTGTATGATTAGTGTACGATTGAATCGAGGGCGTCACATAGAGCTTGCCACGACGACTCTTGGTCATCCGGCCCACAACGTATCACTTGAGCCCTTCGAAGTTGCCCTTTAAGAACTCAAATCCACCATGCATTGGCCCCACGGTGGGCGCCAACTATCGTGGAAAGGTCACGGCAGATGTCCTAGCAAAAGGACTTAGTCGTGGAGCCATCGCAACTAGGAAGCTTAAAGGGGTTAAACGGGACAAAGGACACAGGAGTTTATACTGGTTCGGCCCCTTGTGGTGAAGGTAAAGGCCTAATCCAGTTTGAGGTGGTATTGCTTATGTCTCGATTACCAGAGAGCGAATCCGCTTGACCTAGCTTTTGATCTGTTGTTTCTCGTCCTGAATCGCCGCCAGGTCGTCCCTTTATATACACAGGTCGACGCCCAGTGGCTCACGGAGTCCCAGCCGGCTCATAAACAGTGTCCGGCTCAGTGACTAACTATTCATGCCTTACAATACAAGTCACACATATATGGCGGTTTACCCTTACAGGCCTTAAGTCGCCTTTGGACTTTGGGCCCTTAACTAAACCGCTATCTTTAAATATCTTCGTGGGCTTCATATGATGAATCGTCATAGGTATAACCCAGCCCCTCCTGGACGGATCATACCTAATAGTTATATCTCCAACAGGTCCAAAGGCACCATTGCTTCAACCTCATTGGTAATTCCATCTTGTAAATACTTAGTGCACAAGATTAGTTTTTCAAATTATATTGTCCATATCACTAAACCCCACTTGTGAAGAGGATTGCACTTTCAGAAAGAACATTATTGGAAAAACCTTCATGCCCCTCGAGACGGTTAATCAAGTATTCCATACGTAGTAATAGTTTTGTAGGTACACAACGTATAAGAAATAGAGAAAACATATAGCTATGCATGACACTTAATCAAAATGCTCAAAACAAGTACGCCCAACTGAAAAATACTACAACATTAATCATCATCACTGGCCGTCTGGCAAAAGAAGTCTGACAGTGATAATAGGACATGCATTATCACTGACTTGCCTTATACACAACCGGTAAGTGATGTTCAAGCGGACTTATGATTATTTAGTTATTTGTGCGTCTTTATAATTTTAGGTGTCCACCTAATTTTAAGCAAAATTGACTAATTTCTTTTTAAAGTTTAACCTTTTTTCGCACCCCTTCACTTGTGCGAACCCGAGGTGCTCAGCTAGGGTTTTCATTGCCTCTCGTCCGTGTCGCCTTTGGTTTGCCTCGTCTCTTGTGGACCTAGGACCATGGAGGCGCGGGAAGACTTTGTTTTTTGGTGGTTTTTCAGATTTGTTCCGGTTTGTGCCATGCTTAGGAAGGCAAGGCGGCGACGGCTTTCTGAAGATGGACTAATATTCTCCCCGTCTAGCCCCATCATCGCGGTGCTTCTAGTATCATAGGAGGGCGTGTCGAGGTCAGTCTTCGGTGGATCTTTTGGGATTAATTCAGCATTTTTCTTTGGTATATTCGTTTGGATCCGATCTTTGTTTGTCTGCGTCCATGTGTTTGCAGCTTGAATCCTTTCAATCTACGTTTCTCTTCATCGACGGTGGTGTTGTTTTAATGTGTTGGTCCTATGAGGCCTTAGCACAAGGACTTTCTGATTGTCTACTACAACAAGATTTTCCCAGCTTCAATGTGGAAGGGGCGATAACGGGCACGGCTTCGACTTGCTCCAGTGTTTGTATTCGTCATTAGGTGGTCTATGAATCAAGATTTAACTTTTATTTCTGGTGTTTTTTTACTATCTTAACCGTTGATGAACAGATTGAAAGTTTTCTCGAAAATAAAGTTTGAACTTTTTGCTTAATCTAAACAATGGCCTTTACGAAACCCGGTAAGACTTACTATGAAGATGCTACTGACTACCGTACTCCACTAGTTTCCGTCTTGTTTCTCTCTTTTGACCAAAAGCTGCTTTGGAGCCTGTTGCAAAGTGGGCAGGCAAGATCCGAGCATATCTTACATGTGAAGTAAAACAAAAGAGGGAGAAAGCTTCAAGCCAAACGGCTCCAAAAAGTTTGCAACAGCTAGCTCATTTCTATATCACGGGATACACTGACCTGTATACCGGCCCGGCCGGCCTCCATTGTATTCTTTGCTTACTGCAAAAGTCATGCTGATTTCTTTTGTCCCAAAAAACAAGTATGCACAAAAACTGTATGGAGCTCCCACTAAACCTGCAACACTTCGTATGCTGATTAGGAGGCAATAATGCGTTGTCTTATAGCCTTCCCATTGGGCATATAATTGTATATCACGCATGTCCCTGCCTGACTATTTATATTGCTAAATAATTGTACCCTCTAAACCGCTAACTTCGTAAGGTGATGGTTAAATGGAGGGAGCAGCACCCCTGTGTTGATGGAATCCAGGCAGCAACTGCCCTTGTGTAACCCACTCATCACTGGCTGCAAATATGTCTGATCTTTCCCTCTCTTTTTCTCCAAGAATCTACTGGCCATGCACAAATCACAACTTCCACTGGTTCTCCGGTTCCATTTAACTTATTTCTGTTCAGATTTGTACTTGCGATATATACACGACTGTAAGCTTCCTTTTGTTTCAACTTTAGTTAACACCCATATATACTACTACAAATAATGGTTAGTGCGTGATATCATATGTGTTGGTCATGGTATGCAGGGTATCATCTAACGGCCAACCGCATATGCTCCTCTCCCCTTGGTGCTTAAACCTGTGGAGGATGTGTCATCTTGCGCTTTAGCTTTAGACAAAACGCTCGAGGCGGTTAATTTAGTTCCTCTGGTGGACGCAGCACTCCCGTGGGAGGTGATAGGGTAAAGAAGCAAAAGCAGATTGCGAGCTTGTGAGTAGTTAGCTGTTGGTTTCCAACGTCAATTGACACTGATCAAGAGAATGCGTTAGTTAATTCGTGAGGATTGTGCTCGTGCGTGCATGCACGGTGGCTATATAACGGTCAACACGCCATCGCCATGCCCGCCTTTTCTAGAGCAGCGCTCCAAGTTGCCTCTTCTGCGGTAGCCGCCACATCATTGTAGTGGTTCCAAGGAGCTTTTCATGGTTAGGGTGCATGGTGACGTCTGGTCTCAATAACCAGCCGCCAGATATCACCCCGCCATACGAGAACATATAGGAGGACATGGGTGACAATTGGGACGCGGCTATTCTGCACCCGGGCTTTTCTATAAACAGTAAAATTATTTTAATAGTAAAAACTTCAAAAATATCTGAATCTTTTAGTGGTGCAAGATGCTCATGTACACGATGCTCTTGCAAAACTTGGTGAAGTTTGGACATTCGAGGAGCTTGCGGCAAAAAAGATAGATTTTGGGTGTCTGGAAATGTTGCAACACCTTGAAATTTTGCACGAACATCGCGCATTTAAGGATCTTGCACACGCAAAAACGTTTTTTTATATATTTCTGCTTTTTTATATTTTAGATTCACCGCAAATAGATGAGCCCGGACACCGGATAGAATTTCTCATTCCCATGCACAAAAAACAAAAGAAGACAGTCAAAGAAGAAAAACAACTAAATCGTTGGCCCCTCATGTCCATCACCACCGCCTGTCTCCTCATGTGCAATCGCCTGAGAAAGCAGAGGAATGCAACCATTGCATCCATATCTGCTAAAAACATGAGATTTGTGAACTCTTCATGCCACCACCGAGCATAAGCCGTGGGCATGCCCCATGCCTTGCTGATCCCAGATCCACCGACTCCTAGAGGCCTCGGCACGGGATAATGTCATATCCACCCATTGTGACCAGTCCACCTAGTACCGTAATAGATCGCTGTCAGTAGACAATGTCACCAACACTAAAGTTTTGGGGCTTGACAGCAACAGAGCAATGCACCAATTAGGAGATGTGATACATATGCACTGGACTGAATTGATCATACCGGGAAAACCTCTTGCTATTCCATTCCCCTTTATGTGTCCGGACTCCTAACATGTGGATGTATCTAGTACTCCTGTCCAAATGCCTTCACCGTGGCATAGGCAAATCTCATCGTTGTGTCAATGCATGTGCCCTCTCCCATCTAGACGATCTCTATAACGACATCTTCAGTTGTACCGAGCATATGCAAGAATCCTCATAACGTCGGTACATTTCTGAAGAGGGGAGAATGAAGGTGCTCGGCATGCATCCTTTATCAGCGTGAAGTAAGGATCATGGTCCTTCACACCCCCCACTATCCGCAAGAAAAAAGGCATGTGCATCCAGAAGCGACGCCACAAAAAGCCCTCGTGAAGTACCAGCTCGGCTTAGAAGTAGTCGACATAGAGATCCCAATGGCCCTTTATCCTATCCCATGTAATGACTATCCTATATAGAATCGAACCCCTGAAGTTGAGAAAATGCTCCTCTTCTTCTCCATTTGTTTGAGGACGCTCACATCAACTCTTCATCGCTCTCCTCATCACTGTTCGATGACAACAAACCGATGAACTCCTTGTAAATAAACTCATCAACCTTCAGGTAAACAAACTCATCCTCCAACTAATCAATTGTGTCCCTACAAACGTGCAAAGGGGGCTTTAAAAATAGCTTGGATATTTCCTCGAACACATGGTGGACGATTTGTATGGTGGGCGAAGCAGGACATACCGAGGCGACATCCAAGGTGGTAACGATGTTCGGGGCAGACGGGGAAGGCACGGTGTGGTCGAGGAAAAATAGAGAAAGAGGGCAGGTCGAGGAAAAAATAGAGAGAAAGAGGGCAGGTCGAGGAAAAAATAGAGAGAAAGAGGGCAGGTCGAGGACGAGGGAGGTCAAATTGGGGTAGGTCCTGCATGTCGGGTCCAACGTGATACGCACGGCAGAACAGCCCCAAACCCGCCCAACATACAGGTTGTCAAACTAATAGAATAAATATGGATTTCTTTTTGTCCGCGCAATGTCCGAACTGAGTGGGGGAGGGGGTTAGGGGTCTGGTTGGAGATGCTCTGGGCGGTGTTTGAACTGTCTGCATAGGGGGGTTTGGGCATCTCCAACCGAACCTCCCGCAACCATCCATACCGAACTGTCCGGACGCCATGAACCATCCAACGTTGTCCCACATTTGTCCGTGGACCAGTCCGGGTGTCTGTTTCCCCGCAAACCAAGAGGTCTTTGCGGGGGTCCGGACACCCGCCACGGAGAACTCTGACACCCCTAGCCTACCCAAATCGAGGCAGAGCCTGCACATTTGGAGCAGGTCAAACTATTTATGCAGCAAACCCCCTCCCCCTTTCTTCACCCACTCCGCTACCATTCCACCGCTCTCAACCCTCAATTCCCGCCCTTTTTTGTCGTCGCCTCCACATGGATGCGTACGAAAAGCTATCGGAGACGGCGAAGGTAGAAGAACTAAAGAAGGCCGTTGTCCGAAAGATCAATTCGGCGACACGGCAAGCCCGTCACCTCAAATAGAAGGCAAAGTATAAAGAGGCGGTCAGCAAAAGAAAAGCGCCGGGCGTGGCCGCGGACGGGGTGCAGGGGTCAAGCAG
This sequence comes from Triticum aestivum, assembly GCF_018294505.1. Lineage (NCBI taxonomy): Eukaryota > Viridiplantae > Streptophyta > Magnoliopsida > Poales > Poaceae > Triticum > Triticum aestivum. The sequence continues at coordinate 293,549,335 of NC_057807.1, forward strand.
GGCCTGGGACGCGAGGCGCCGCCGTCATCATCGTCCATCCACACGCGGTCTTGGCTGAAACAATACCAGCCTCCCCACTTCTACGCCGCCCAACGGCTCGGCAGGAAGTCCCCGGCATCCGCCGAGGAGTCGATGGCAGAGTGAGCACGGAGGCTCGGATATCCTATCTAAGTAGGGCAAAAATGATATTTTTATGCACGGATTGATACTTTTGTGATTGGGCACATGTAAAAATATGAGCATTAGCCTCTTCTTGTTTGTGATATGGTGCTATGAACACCGCACTATAATTTGCTCATATCGCTATGCAGTTGAATGGTCGGCCAACTGGCCCGAACTAGTCTACGGACGGACAAACAGTGTGTCTGTTTTAGGGATTGGTGTTGGAAATTGCCCTAAGGATCTGAGATGCTCTGGCGGATAGGGTTGGATGATCGCCTTTCACATCTATTTTCATGAACTGGTCTAACCAGTGCACACGGACAAATAATGGCTCCCGCATCTATTTGCACGGACTAGTCCAAACCAGTCCGCGAACAAATAGCACGTCCATTTTGGTGGTTAGCATTGTTTATGCCCTAACATATACTGCTCCGTTCCTAATTAAATGATGTTTCCTAATCATAGAATGCTTTAGATATTTTAATATGGACTAAATACGGATCAAAATGAATGAACATACACACTAAAACACGTCTACATGATAGATCAGAAAAAAGCTAAAACATCTTATACTCCCTCCGTCCAGAAATTATACTGTATATAAGGAGTTATACTCCCTCCGTCCAGAAATTATACTGTATTTAAGAACAGAGGGAGTAGTTACTCTACTGGTAGCCGGAATTTCCCAGACGCAAAAAAAGCCCGCTGGTGTGACCGACTGTAAGCCGCTTGGTTGTACGAAGGCAACCATTGGCACAAGTGGCGTGGCCGTTGCTTAAAAAACATTAACTAGTAAGGAAAATATTAAAGACTAGGCAAGTACTCCCTCCGTCCCATAATATAAGAGTGTTTTTTACACTAGTGCAAAGGAACAATCCAGACCTTCGTATACCTCTAAAATTGTTAGTGGTGATAAAGAGGAAAGGTGGCAAGTAAAAGAAGATGATGGAAAGATCACATGCACTTTTGATGCCAATTTAATATGATACTGTACTTCACAATAAAATTGGACGCTCGGTCCTTGGGCTTAAATCAAAGGAAACAACACATATATGAACAAGTTGGCACCAAAATGGACGCCATTTAAAAGGCACTAGCTGAAGGCCTTCCACAGGCACCAAATATGATCTGAACTTTTTTGAGGCTCGCTCTTCCCTGATAGCACAAGAGATCTAAAATGCTACTTCAAACTGTATGTCCCAATCTGCCATTAGTTTTGTCACCAGTCTTCTTTTACTAGTTACCACTCTTACCGGAAGTACAAGCTCAGAAAGTATCGTGTTGGATTAAACCCTATGAGTATCACTACAAGACAAAGGGAAATATGTAAGATGATTTTTCAGAGGGAAAAAGTTGGTGCTGTATAAAATGCACTTACTGAGTGGCGATAGTATGATGACAAGTCCGATTGGGTACAAGAAAAATGTCGTTCGGTCCAAAAATGGAAGAACTGCAGCCAAAGTTCACTTTTGTTAGGACAGTCTTAAAAACACATACAATAAAGTCAATTTAAAGATTAGAATAAACTTACCATCATATCCTAGAAAGTTCAGATAGTGATAATAAGAAATTGCCACCATGAACAGGAGGTTTGATAATAGGGCAGGCAAGAATCCATGTGCGATCAACAGAGGCGACAAAAAGTACTGAAGCACTGAGAAGAGAAATTATCAGATACACTACCATAAATGCTAGTAGAACTAATTTCAGGTAGAGAGAATAATTCCTTTATTATTACCATATAGGATGACGAATGCAGGGAAGAACGAGTTGCAGTGAACATCAAACGCATACAGCCTGCAAATGTTTATTTTTCGTAACTACAGATACTTATCATAACCTCAAGAACAAAGTACTGGAAGAAGCAATTATGATCTCTTAACTTTGTTACTAGTCAACACAAGAATAACTGAACAGGAGTTGACATTCAATGGAAATTACAGAAACATGCTATCATGGGTCTGTGAGTGTCATAGAACAACTATTCTTTATTATGTCTACTCTTCATTATTACCAAATATACAGGTGACTGTTAGCTTAAAATGTTCCAGGAGTTGATGCAGTGATGATAAAAAAATAAAAAATCGCCTCCAAATGGTGGAAATACGACTCAAAGAAAATGCACTTGTAGTACAAGATAGGACAATTACCATTCGACACGTTGTTCGACCACATGGCTATTAGGTTCCTCCCTCAGATAAGAATTGGTAAGAAACCTGCATTGAAGCATAGCAGATGTTGGTTTATATATTCTCCATTTACAGATTTGCATGTGTACTAAGTACTCCCTCTGTACATAAATATAAGACGTTTTAGGGACTTGTCAAATATAAGACGTTTTAGAGACTTGTCATAAATATAAGACATTTTAGAGACTTGACACAAGTCTCTAAAACATCTTATATTTATGTACAGAGGGAGTATTTTCTAACAGATTTAATAGTTTAGTCATTACGCACTACGAGTGCTACATTTGATTGAACACTACGCCGCAAAATGTAAACATATGCAAGAAATGAAGATTAAAAACTACTCACCTCTGTTCACAAATATAAGATGTTTTGGATATTTCAATATGAACTACATTCGGACTGAATTGAGTGAACAAACATACTAAAACGTAACTATATACATCAGAAAAAAGTTAGAACATCTTATATTTATGAACGGAGGAAGTACAATGCTGCTACCACCTCTAGATTAAATGATGAAGAAGTAGGCGTTTCAAAAATAAGAAGTTATAGCAGTAAACCAATTATCAGCATGAAACCAAACTTTATGCCACTACTCCCTCCGTTTCAATTTGGACTAAAACCACATCACTTATTTTCGAACGGAAGGACTAGCTCATGACAACATGCTTCGACTTCCATTGCATGTTGAGGAATACCTCCCAAACAGAAGAAAAAAACAGAAAAACTGAATGACACAACTGAGAATACCAAAAACATGATGTTAGTGTTGCCTTCAAGTTCCAAGTCTACAGCATGAAGACTTACCAGCAAAGTGTGGCCAAAACTAGCCCAGCAAACAAGAAATGGACAAACACAACCGAGATGATTGTTAAAGCAGCATGGGGCGCACTCTCTCCAAATCTAAAGAACAAAGACAAGAGTTAAAACATTGAATAAAAAGGAAAAGCAAGCCAACAAGTTGATACAACAGAAAATAAAAGAAACACATTAATCTATTAACTATGAGTATATAAAATAGACTATTAATAAAAAGGATAGATTTAAACCATCACCAAGATATATTCCCTGCACCCACTACAGAAGGGAATCACGAAGATAATTCCCTGTGAATTTTTATATTTTTTGCAAAGTCCAGAGATAATAGAAGGGTATAAAGGACTCACGCTGCACAGTAAGCTGATGTCGCAAACACAAGGAAAAGAATTAGAATGACAATAAATGCAGGATCATCCCGAGCCCACTGGTTCTTTGTTTCTGTAAATAAGAATAAAGATATCAGGAACCTGCATAATATCAAATGCAGATAAAGAACTACAATAGTATGAAAGTCCATCAATTAAATTCCAGCAAACATGTTTACGTTGAGGAAATAACAGAAGTAGACCACGTACGCTTGTGATATTTGGTGTGCTGATAGCTGTCTTCCATAATCGCAACATGGTGCATACAAATAGACAAAAGCAAGTCAGGTGCCTAACTATATAATCAACATCAAAGTGAAAACTACAAATGAGCCATTCATATTAAAACTATACAACTTTGAATGATGAAATGAAGGTGAGGATGTAACCCTCAAGCAGTGGTGGAGCTTGAGCGTGATTTTATTAGGAGCCAAAACAGTGGGGGGCCAAGTTAACATAGTGTGTCATATGTGATCTAAAATTATGTTATGGACCCGCCATAACATCATGGGAAATTTCTAGAACCTGGGGAGGGTAGGGCCCACTCTGGCCCTCGATAAGCTCAGCTGCCACCCTCAACCCTAGCAAAAGAAACTAGCTAGGGTTTGTGCAGGCATAAGTGGGTCAGAAGAAGGTCCTGCTATAAGGTGGTCGATGGATAGGTTTTTGGTAATCTTGGTGGTGTGGATTGTAAAATCTTACAATGAAGTTTTTCAAGCCTTTACCGATCATGTTATATCACTCGCCCTGGAATTCGAACTTAGCAAGTAGGGACATTAGCATTGAGAAATTAGATGATAACAATCCATCAGTGTGCAAGAGGTGCTAGTTTTACTACGACAATATCTGCAGAAAACAATTACTATAGTATAACAGCTAATGCAAAGTATTTAGAGCTGGACTGAGTGCAGAATGCGTACACTACTTTTGGTGAAGTACAGAGATGAACCATTTGCCAAAATGTGTATTCGATATCCATTTGCTGCCACTGTTGAGAAAAGCAATGCCATTATTCTTCGACCAAAGTACCATAAGAATTACTGATATATGGATAATAATAAGAGATAACATGTTACAAACCCATTGGGATATGTACAAACAGTGCCAGAAAAGGCTCATATGAAAGAAAATCAGAGCATTTTCCTTAGTTACTCAGGGCAGCTAAACAATGAAGCACAAAATAGTCAGGACAGTCCCCAATTAGGTTTCGTATTAGAAGATCGGCGGGTCAAGCTCACGTATTAACTTAACTTTGCTCAAAATTTCTACAGAATAGGTAAGATTGAAACATTGATACCATAAACA